>NW_027361832.1:2360000-2652500 GCF_039654945.1 Dendrobates tinctorius | reverse complement strand
CGCGGTAAAAACGCGCTAAAAACGCATACAAACGCATAAAAACGCTGCGTTTTTTTCATGCATGCTCATAAAAATGCTTGAAAAAAACGCAGCAGTTGTATGCTTATGTATGCGTTTTTTCAATGCGTTTTTTTGCGGGAAAAACGCGCTGCAAAAAAAAGCAAGTGTGAAACTAGCCTAATTATTAGCTTTTAAGGCAATGTATAGTCTCGTTTTATTCAAATCTGCAAACTCGCATAGTTTATTTGTTTTATTCATTTTTATTCAGCCCTCGTTCTCCTGTAATAAACCAAAAATAATGAAACAATATACCATACCTGTCTGTCGTTCTATCCCACGCCATAATCCATGTCTGGGGGAGAAATAGCTTTCTACCTGGACGGTGCCAAGATGCGACCGTCCAAGCTGAGAACCACTGGTGACTGAACTGCTGTGAGTGCAGCCTCAGTGACTAGCAGTGACGTCACTGAGGCTCTGTTTCCAGCTAGGCTGAACTGTGGTTACCTCGGTGAGATTCCTGCTAGCACTGTGAGAAAGTCGCATGATCCAGAGGCGGGTTCACCGGGAGTGCACCATGTGCACCAGGCAAATTTCTCATGGTGCTAGCGGATCTCAACGAGGTCACCAGAGTTCAACCCAGCTGGGAATGCAGCCTCAGTGACATCATTGCTAATCACTGAGGCTGAGCAATTCAGTCACCAGTTGTTCTCAGCTTGGATGGTCACATCTTGGCACAGTCCAGTTGAAAACTATTTCTACCCCAGACATGAATTACGGCGTGGGACAGAATGACAGACAGATATGGTATATTGTTGTTTTTTTATTTTAGTTTTATTACAGGAGATCGAGGGCTTCGGTGGAATTAGGCGAGCTTGTAAGAATGGTTTAATTATGATTATTAAATGATTCTGTGTCATTTTTTTCAATTAAAGGACTTTATTCTTGGTGTGTGTGTTTTTGTACAATGTGACTATGGGGTTAGTAATGGGGACGTCTTATTGACGCCTCTCCATTACTAACCCCAGGGCTTGATGTCACCGGACATCTGATGCCATAATTCATGTCTGGGGGATTAATAGTTTTCAACCTGTATGGTGCCAAGATGCGACCGTCCAGGCTGAGAACCACTGGTGACTAACGGTGACGTCATCGAAGTTACCTCCGGTCACTGAGTACTGAAACAGCATAAGATTTGTACATTATTTACAATACATATCAACATTAGAAATCCTTAAAGGGGAGGTGGCATTAAAGGGGTATTCTTCAATCCCTTACAACGTCACCGCTAGTCACTGAGGCTCCGCTCGCAGTAGTTAATTCCCCAGTGGTTCTCAGCCTGGACGGTCGCATCTTGACACCATCCAGGTTGAAAACTATTAATCCTCCAGATATGGATTACGACATGGGACAGAACGACAGACAGGTATGGTATATTTTAGATTTTATATTTTAGTTTTATTATAGAAGAGCGAGGGATTCAGTGGAATTAGGCATTAGATGAGTATAACTGTATTTGTTATTTTTAACCCCTTTCCTACATTAGACGTACTATTCCATCCATGTAACCTGGGACCTAAGTCACAAGGACGGAATAGTACATCTAGCGCGATCAGCTGCACTCACGGGGGGAGCGCAGCTGATCACGGCCAGGTGTCAGCTGATTATCACAGCTGACACCCGGCAGTATGTGTCAGGGGTGGTCATGGACCGCCCCGACACGTTAGCCCCTGGCACACTGCGATCAAACACGATCGCAGTGTACCGGAGGTTTAGGGAAGCATCGGGAGGGAGGGATCTCCCTCCGTGCTTCCCTGAGACCCCCACAGCAGCACGATGTGAAGCGCTGCTGTGGGGGGGCTCCTTCCCTGCAGGTCCCTGAATCCAAAATGGCGGCGGGGACCTTCGGGGGCCTGCAGGGAGGTGGCTTCCTCATGCCTGCAAAGCGCCGGCATGAGGAAGCCTGCAGCACTGCCTGTGACAGATCAGCGATCTGTCACATGACAGTTATGTCCCCCCTGGGACATTGTAATAAAGTTAAAAAAAATAAAAAGTGTAAAAATAATTTATAAAAAATCGCTAAATAAATTAAAATATAAAAATATTCCCTAATACATTCATTTTTTGAAAATAAAAAAAACAATAAAAGTACACATACTTGGTATCGCCGCGTCTGTAACGACCCTCCCTATAAAACTGTCCCACTAGTTAACCCCTTTATTGAACCCCTTAAAAAATAAAAATAAAAAACGAAGCAAAAAATAAAGCTTTATCATCATACTGCCGAACAAAAAGTGCAATAACGCGCGATCAAATAGACAGATATAAATGACCATGGTACTGCTGAAAACATCATCTTGTCCCTCAAAAAACGAGCCATGACACAGCATCATCAGCGAAAAAATAAAAAAGTTATTGCTCGCAGAATAAAGCGAAGCAAAAATAATTATTTTTTTATATAAAATTGTTTTCATTGCATAAAAGCGCCAAAACATGAAAAAAGACATAAATGAGGTATCGCTGTAACCATACTGACCCGAAGAATAAAACCGCTTTATCAATTTTACCGCACGCGGAACGGTGTAAACGCACCCCCCAAAAGAAATTCATGAATTGTTGGTTTTTGTTCATTCTGCGTCCCAAAAATTGGAATAAAAAGCGATCAAAAAAAGTCACATGCCCGAAAATGGTACCAATAAAAACGTCAACTCGTCCCGCAAAAAATAAGAATTAACATGACTCGATGGGTCAAAATATGGAAAAATTATAGCTCTCAAAATGTGGTGATGCAAAAACTATTTTTACAATAAAAAGCGTCTTTTAGCGTGCGACAGCTCCTAAAAATAAAATCCCGCCATAAATAGTAAATCAAACCCCCCGTTATCACCCCCTTAGTTAGGGAAAAATAATAAAATTAAAAAATGTATTTATTTCCATTTTCCCATTAGGGCTAGGGTTAGGGCTAGGATTAGGGCTAGGGGTGTGCTGGGGTTAGGGTTGGAGTTAGAATTGTGGAGTTTCCACCATTTTGGCACATCAGGGGCTTTCCAAACGCGACATGGCGTCCGATCTCAATTCCAGCCAAAAAAGTCAAATGGCGCTGCTTCCCTTCCAAGCTCTGCCATGCGCCCAAATAGTGATTTACCCCCACAGGGGAAGAGTCTTGAGGAGATCATTTGCATATTCCCAGTGCCTTCTGGGATAGGTTAAGAGTCTCCGCGAGCTCAACCATCACTGGGTTTTGGCCGTTGCAGCTGAAAAGAGGAAATCGGAAAACCTCATTTTTCATCGTTTTTAAGAAATCTCAAGATGGAAGAGGCCAGGAGCCATTTGGTGAGCTGCATTTCTTGCTACATGTTCACAGACTTACCAGTGGAAAAGCCAAACTTCACATGCCACAAATGCAAGCTTGTGTCCCTGTTGGAGGAAAAGTTGCAAAATCTCGAAGAGAGGTTAGCTACGTTAAAGATCATTAAGGAAGGTGAAGAGTTCTTGGACAGAGCAGAATTATCTCTTCATGTTACAGAAAGAGAAGAAATTCGAAGTGCACCTGAAGAAACAGAGGAATGGAGACATGTGACCCAGAGAAGCAGGAGGATCAGGAGGCAGTCAGCACCCATACTGCTCAGAAACCAGTGCCAGGCTCTCATGCAGGAAAACGAAGAAATACATCAGGATAAGACTTTGCCAACAAACAACAACCTTGTACGCCCTCAGAGTCCTCCTGGATGGAGAAAGAAAAATGTTGTGAAGAAGAAACGGAGAGTGGTGGTCATGGGGGATTCCCTGTTGAGAGGAACAGAGGCCGCTATCTGCAGACCGGATATAACTTCAAGAGAAATGTGCTGTCTTCCAGGTGCAAAAATTAAAGATGTTTCTGACAGGATATCAGGACTCTTCAGACCTACAGATGACTACCCATTCCTGCTACTACATGTGGGGACAAATGACACCGCAAGAAATGACCTGGAAACCATCTGCAGAGACTTTGAAGACTTAGGCAAGAAAGTGAAAGAACTGGGAGTGCAGGTGGTCTTCTCTTCCATCCTCCCAGTGGATGGCCATGGAACAAGGAGGTGGAATAAGATTCTGCAGGTGAACAACTGGCTACGTCGATGGTGCCGTCAGCAACGATTTGGATTTCTGGATCACGGAGTGAATTACTTATACGATGGACTACTTGCTAGAGATGGGGTGCACCTTACGAAGACTGGAAAGCATGTATTTGGAAGTCGCCTTGCTACACTTGTAAGGAGAGCTTTAAACTAGAACAACATGGGAAGGGAAGCAAAAGACCAGAAAAAGCCATACACCTGACAAATGCTATTGAGAACTCTGCTATTAGAAGTGGAAGGCAAGAACAAAGACAAAATAATCTAATTAATAAAAATATTGGAGAAAGAGAAACCAATCACAATCTAAAATGTTTCTATACTAATGCACAAAGCATGGGCAACAAACAAGGAGAATTGGAACTACTAACACAGGAAAAGAAATATGATGTCATTGGAATCACTGAAACTTGGTGGGACAATACACATGATTGGAATACAAGACTAGAAGGATACAACTTATTTGCAAAAAACAGACTTGATAAACGAGGAGGAGGTGTCGCATTGTATGTTAGAAACGCGTATATCTGCACAGAGATTGAAGCTTCAGAGACTGGAAGTTCTGTGGAAACTGTTTGGGTAAGAATACAAGGACAGAACAATGGAAAGGACACCATTGTAGGCATTTACTACAGGCCGCCTGTGCAAGCTGAAGATATGGATGAACTCTTTATGCATCAAATGGCCAAGTTCTCCAAAAAATATGACATAGTTGTCATGGGAGATTTCAACTATCCAGACATTTGTTGGAAATCTCTCTCAGGCAAAACTAACAGGTCAAGGAAATTCTTATCCTCTCTTGCTGACAACTTTATCTTCCAAAAGGTAGGGGAGAAAACAAGGGGAACTGCTACCTTGGATCTAATCCTTATAAACAGGGAGGAAATGGTTGAGGAGGTAAAAGTGGCTGGGACCCTAGGAGGTAGCGACCATGCTATTTTAGAATTTTGGATAACTAGAGGCGGAAGACCTGTGAAGACTCAGACGTCAAGGTTAGATTTCAGAAAGGCAGATTTTAAGGGTTTCAGAAAGAGAATTGGAGGGATCCAATGGCTGGATATCCTTAAAGACAAAAATGTCCAGGAAGGATGGGAAATCTTGAAAAATGAAATTCTCAAAGCACAGTTGTTAACAATTCCAAAAAGAGGGAAGAATAGGAAGCATTTAAGGAAACCAGGATGGATGAACACAGAACTTAAGCACATGCTAAAAAGGAAGAAAAAAATGTTTATAAAATGGAAAGAGGGAGGCATATCTAAAGAAGAATATAATGCTGTTTGCAGAACTTGCAGGGCACAAATCAGATTAGCTAAAGCTGAAAATGAATTGAGGCTTGCAAGAGATGTCAAAAGCAATAATAAAGGATTTTGGGGATATGTCAAAAGTAAAAGAAAAGTCAAAGATGCTATAGGATTTTTACAGGATGAAAATGATGAAATGGTAAGACAGGATGTTGAGAAGGCTGAACTTTTAAATTCCTATTTTGCATCTGTTTTCTCTGAGAAAGGAAATGTAACATCAACTGTTATTCACTGTCCTATTGTCATGTCGGACGCTGTTCACACCACAGCATCCGGCAGGCAGAGGTAGTTCCACCTCCAGCCACTATAGCCTCAGTGGCGCCGGCCTGATCTTCAGGCTCTCGGGGGTTAATCCTGCTGGAGACCAGGTTGGATGGTTAGTCACGCCCACGGTCTTTAAATAGTCATGCTGGCCTATGGGCGTCGCCGATTATAGCTTGTGTTTCATACCAAGTGGTTCCGGTCTGGAGTGGAGGTGTTCAAGAGAGAGAGATTCATATCTGGTGTCGTATGATCCGTCGTTATCCTTTCTCCTTCCCATATTTGTGTTCAGTTGTGCCCTGTTCACATTACTGTTTATTCCTGTGTGTGTGCGGCGCAGTGCAGTTTAAGTTCTCCCTGTCTGTCATTATTTGTGTGGGAGCTTTGGTGGTGACTTCTCACTGGGTGGAGGGTGGAGGGTTAAGTGCAGGGCTGAGCAGGAGATAAGGAAAGGTCGGAGGCTCAGGCATTTGCACCTTCAGCAAAAACCCTGGGTTGAGGGTCAGACAGGGTTTCCCCTAGTAAAGGGACACCACAGGGGCCCCGGGTCTTGCAGCCTTAGTTGAACTTAGCCCCCGTGACATTATAATCGGCCCACATTTTTCAGGAGTCCATGGATCCATTAGATTCCATAACCCGCCAGTTGGCGGCGCTGTCCATACAGGTCTCCGAGTTGAATGGGGCAGTTCAGCAGCAGGGCCTGGTAGTAGCAAAGGTGCAAACGGCATCTGCAGGTATCGGTGCAGAGCCGAAGTTTCCGCTGCCAGAACGATTTTCAGGCGATCGCAGCAAATTTGTCGTATTTCGGGAGGCCTGCAAATTATACTTCCGCATGCGGCCAATATCCTCAGGTAATGAGGCCCAGCGAGTAGGGCTGGTGTTGTCATTACTGAGTGGTGACCCCCAAGCATGGGCATTTTCCTTACCACCTGACTCTGCTACATTTCATTCGGTCGATAATGTTTTTTCTGCCCTCGGGCTCATTTACGATGACCCTGACCGACTGGCTCTAGCGGAATCTAAAATCCGCGCCCTCCGCCAGGGGGAGCGCTTGGCAGAAGACTATTGTTCGGAATTTCGCCGCTGGGCTGTAGACACACAGTGGAATGACCCAGCACTGCGGAGCCAGTTTATTCATGGGGTATCAGGGAGGGTGAAACAAGCCCTCCTGATGTATGAGACTCCGGCATCATTGGAGTCTGCCATGAGTTTGGTGATACGTATTGATCGCCGTTTTCGTCAGGGGGCACAGGAGACGCTACCTCTGGGGGAAAACAGAGGTGCAGGTGTGGTTGAAGTAGATGAGTCCCCTGAACCTATGCAGATTGCTGGCGTGGCACAGGTTCGGCCTCGCGCTCCGGGAGTCCGGAAGTCCGGAGCATGTTTCTACTGTGGTAAAGGTGGTCATTATGTTAACGTTTGCCCGGTACTACCTAAGAGGGTCACACCGGCGGAAAACTGTTAAGCTCAGAGGGTATGGAGGAGACCCAACTGAGCGTATGCATATCCTCCATGATGGTATCTCAATGTATGCTCCCTGCCAAGGTTATTGTCGCCGGCAGAGAGCTACCTATATCAGTGTTTGTGGATAGCGGTTCCGCCACCAATCTCATAGATGAGGAGTTTGCACACACCGCCGGGTTTAAGATTGAAAAACTTCCTCACCCCATACAGGTGGTGACCATTAATGCTGTTCCCCTCCCTCAAGGGGAGATTACTGAGTTTGTGGCAGAGGTGAAACTCCACATTGGGGTCCTACATTCTGAGTCGGTTACATGTAGGGTCCTCCGTAATCTCCCAGCTCAAATGGTCCTGGGTTTTCCATGGCTGTCCAGGCACAACCCGGTAATTGATTGGAAAACTCAGGACATAGTACAATGGAGTGGTTTCTGCCAAGACAATTGCTTGGCCACATGTGTGTCCGCCGTGACGCCCAGCCTGCCGGAGGCTTTGCAGGATTTCGCGGATGTTTTCTCTGAGAAGGGTTGCTCAGAACTGCCTCCACATAGAGCCTATGACTGTGCTATTAGGCTAAAACCCGGGGCCAAATTACCTAAGGCCAGGATGTTTAATATTTCTGGTCCTGAGAGACAAGCTCTGAAAGACTACATCGCGGAGAGTCTGAGCAAAGGTCACATCCGGCCTTCGTCCTCGCCTGTAGCCGCGGGGTTTTTCTTCATTAAGAAGAAAGATGGGGGGTTACGCCCGTGTCTGGATTTCCGAGAGTTAAACCAGATTACTATCCGTGATCCCTACCCAATGCCGTTGATCCCGGATTTGTTCAACCAGGTAGCGGGGGCAAAATGGTTTTCCAAGCTGGACCTCAGGGGGGCGTATAACCTCATAAGGGTCCGTCAGGGGGATGAGTGGAAGACGGCGTTTAACACTCCTGAGGGTCATTTTGAGAGTCTGGTTATGCCGTTTGGGTTGACCACCGCGCCTGCCGTTTTCCAACATTTTATTAATGATGTCTTTGCTCATGTCCTGGGGAGATTTGTGATTGTATACCTGGATGATATCCTCATTTATTCTAGCGATCGGGACACTCATTTGCAGCATGTTAGGCAGGTGTTACAGTTGCTCCGGGAGAACCAGCTCTATGCTAAGCTGGAAAAATGTTTATTTTTTGTCCAGGAGTTGCCCTTTTTGGGATATATTGTGTCCGCAGCTGGTTTTAAAATGGACACCGCTAAGGTGCAAGCGGTGTTGCAATGGGAGAGGCCGGAGAGTCTGAAAGCACTCCAGCGGTTCCTGGGGTTTGCGAATTATTATAGGAAATTTATAAAACACTTTTCGACTGTCGCCAAACCGCTCACGGACATGACAAAAAAGGGTGCCGATCTGGCGAACTGGCCTGAGGTGGCTATACGTGCATTTGAGCGTCTGAAGAATAGTTTTGCTTCAGCCCCCATTCTGGTGCAACCAGACGTGTCTAAACCTTTTGTGGTAGAGGTTGATGCGTCGGAGGTGGGAGTGGGGGCAGTACTGTCTCAAGGCTCGTCCTTGAGCGAGATGCATCCATGCGCCTACTTCTCCAAGAAGTTGTCGCCGGCCGAACGGAATTATGATATCGGCAACAGGGAGTTGTTGGCCATCAAACTGGCTTTTGAGGAATGGCGACACTTCTTGGAGGGGGCGGCTCACCAGGTCACAGTTATCACCGACCATAAGAATCTGTTCTACCTGGAGTCGGCCAAGCGTCTGTCTCCTAGGCAGGCTCGCTGGGCATTGTTTTTTACTCGTTTCAATTTTCTTGTGACGTACCGTCCCGGGGCTAAAAACACCAAGGCGGATGCTTTGTCTAGGTGTTTTCCGGGGGGAGAACCTCGGGAAGAGCCGGTACCCATCCTCCAGAAAGGGGTAGTGGTCTCGGCTCTCACGACTGAGGTAGAGGCGGAGATTGCCGAGGCCCAAGAGGAGGTACCACCAGGACTTCCCGCCAACAAATCATTTGTACCCCTGCATCTTCGGCCTAAGGTGTTGAAGGAACACCACGATTCGGTACTGGCTGGTCACCCAGGGGTGAAGGGCACCTTAGAGCTGGTATCGCGTCGTTTCTGGTGGCCCAAAATCCGGCAGGACGTGGTCTCGTACGTGGCAGCTTGCATCACGTGCGCTAGGGCTAAGTCACCCCGAACCCGTCCTGCTGGCACGCTACAGCCTCTGGGGGTACCCAATAGGCCATGGACAGAAATCTCCATGGATTTTATCACTGACTTGCCAGCCTCGGCAGGGAACACTGTCATCCTGGTGGTGGTTGACCGTTTTTCAAAGATGGCGCATTTTGTGGCGTTGTCCTCTTTGCCCAATGCTAAGACGTTGGCTCAGGTATTTGTGAAGGAGGTGGTCAGACTCCACGGAATACCGTCTGACATAGTATCTGATAGGGGTACGCAATTTGTGGCGAGGTTTTGTAAAGCTTTTTGCTCAAGGTTGGGGATCAAGTTGTCACATTCATCGGCGTTTCATCCACAGTCTAATGGACAAACTGAGCGCATGAACCAAAATCTTGAACAGTATTTACGATGCTTTGTGTCCGACAACCAGGAGGAGTGGTCTACTTTCCTTCCTCTGGCCGAATTCGCATTAAATAATCACCGCCAAGAGTCATCAGGAGAGTCTCCATTCTTTTGTGTGTACGGTCAACATCCTCAGTTTTGTACCTTACGTCAGGGTGACTCCGGGGGTGTCCCGGAGGAGGATCAGCTAGGAGCCCAATTGTCATCAGTCTGGAGGCGGGTGAAACAGCGTTTGTTGAGCATGAGTGCCAGGTACAAACGGGTGGCTGACAGTAGACGCGTGCCAGGTCCGGACCTGTGTGTGGGTGAATGGGTGTGGTTAGCTACGAAGAACATAAAACTCAAAATCCCTTCTTTAAAACTGGGTCCAAGGTTTATTGGGCCTTTTAGGATTTCTGCCATCATTAACCCAGTGGCTTATCGGTTGGAACTTCCCGCAGTGTACAAGATACACAACGTGTTTCACAGGGCTTTATTGAAAAAGGTGGTAGGCTCTGTGGACACAACGCCGATGCCACCTCCAGTCATGGTGGATGGCGAGTTAGAGTTCGAGGTCGCCAAGGTAGTGGACTCTCGAGTAGTACGCCGTACTCTTCAGTATTTGGTGCACTGGCGGGGGTATGGTCCAGAGGAGAGGTCTTGGGTTCCAGCCTCAGACATACATGCGGATCGGCTGGTCAGTTCTTTTCACCGTCGTCATCCGGACAAGCCGGGTCCTATGAGTCTTGAGGGCCCTGGGGTCCCTCGTAGAAGACGGGGTACTGTCATGTCGGACGCTGTTCACACCACAGCATCCGGCAGGCAGAGGTAGTTCCACCTCCAGCCACTATAGCCTCAGTGGCGCCGGCCTGATCTTCAGGCTCTCGGGGGTTAATCCTGCTGGAGACCAGGTTGGATGGTTAGTCACGCCCACGGTCTTTAAATAGTCATGCTGGCCTATGGGCGTCGCCGATTATAGCTTGTGTTTCATACCAAGTGGTTCCGGTCTGGAGTGGAGGTGTTCAAGAGAGAGAGATTCATATCTGGTGTCGTATGATCCGTCGTTATCCTTTCTCCTTCCCATATTTGTGTTCAGTTGTGCCCTGTTCACATTACTGTTTATTCCTGTGTGTGTGCGGCGCAGTGCAGTTTAAGTTCTCCCTGTCTGTCATTATTTGTGTGGGAGCTTTGGTGGTGACTTCTCACTGGGTGGAGGGTGGAGGGTTAAGTGCAGGGCTGAGCAGGAGATAAGGAAAGGTCGGAGGCTCAGGCATTTGCACCTTCAGCAAAAACCCTGGGTTGAGGGTCAGACAGGGTTTCCCCTAGTAAAGGGACACCACAGGGGCCCCGGGTCTTGCAGCCTTAGTTGAACTTAGCCCCCGTGACACCTATTAAGGGAATAGAAGAATCCAGGATATCTATAAACAGAAAGATAGTAAGGAAACACTTAGCTAACCTAAATGAATTCAAGTCTCCAGGACCAGATGAATTACACCCCAGAGTACTGAAGGAGATAGCAGAAGAAATTTTTGAACCCCTCTCCATAATCTTTGAAAATTCTTGGAGAACAGGAGAAGTGCCAGAAGACTGGAGAAGAGCAAATGTTGTTCCTATCTTCAAAAAGGGGAAGAAGGTGGACCCAGGCAACTATAGGCCGGTGAGTCTGACTTCTATACCAGGAAAGATCTTTGAACAAATTATTAAACAACATGTATGTCAATACCTGGATAAGAATGAAGTGATTAAACAGAGTCAGCATGGGTTTGTAACTAATAAGTCATGTCAGACTAACTTAATTTCCTTCTATGACGGTATCACTGATTGGGTGGATCAAGGAAATGCTGTAGATATAGTATATCTTGACTTCAGCAAAGCATTTGACAAAGTCTCTCATAAAATCCTTATTGAAAAAATGACTAAGTATGGAATGGACAAGGCAACTGTTAGGTGGATTCATAACTGGCTTAGTGATCGGACCCAAAGAGTGGTCGTAAATGGCTGCACATCCAGTTGGAAGAATGTCTCAAGTGGGGTACCACAGGGCTCTGTCCTGGGCCCTGTATTGTTCAACATCTTTATCAACGATTTAGATGAAGGAATTGAGGGTAATCTGATTAAATTTGCTGATGACACAAAGCTAGGAGGGATAGCTAATACTAGAGAAGAAAGAGAGAGGATTCAAAAAGATTTAAATAAACTGGAGAAGTGGGCAGCAACTAACAGAATGATTTTTAACAGGGAGAAATGCAAAGTACTACATCTGGGCAATAAAAATGAAAAAAGCATATACAGAATGGGAGGAATAGGGCTAAGTGACAGCACATGTGAAAAAGACTTGGGTATACTAATAGATCACAGACTGAATATGAGTCAACAGTGTGATGCAGCAGCAAAAAAGGCAAATGCAATTCTAGGATGTATTAACAGAAGCATACAGTCTAGATCACGTGAAGTCATTATTTCCCTCTACTCCTCTTTGGTCAGACCTCATCTGGAATATTGTGTCCAGTTTTGGGCACCACATTTTAAAAAGGACATCAACAAACTGGAGCAAGTTCAGAAAAGAGCGACCAGTATGGTGACCGGTCTGCAAACCCTGTCTTATGAGGAAAGGTTGCAGGATTTGGGAATGTTTAGTTTGCAAAAGAGAAGACTGAGAGGAGACTTAATAGCTGTCTACAAATATCTAAAGGGCTGTCACATTGTAGAAGGATCAACTTTATTCTCATTTGCACAAGGAAAGACTAGAAGCAATGGGATGAAACTGAAGGGGAGGAGACACAGATTAGATATTAGAAAAAACTTTTTGACAGTTAGAGTGATCAATGAGTGGAACAGGCTGCCACGAGAAGTGGTGAGTTCTCCTTCAATGGAAGTCTTCAAACAGAGGCTGGACAGACATCTGACTGGGATGATTTAGCGAATCCTGCTTTGAGCAGGGGGTTGGACCAGATGGCCCAGGAGGTCCCTTCCAACTCTACGATTCTATGATTTCTATGATTTCTATGACATATGGGGTATCAGCGTACTCAGGACAAATTGCACAATAACTTTTGTGGTCCTTTTGCTCTTGGAAAAATAACAATTGGGGGTGAAAAGATCATTTTTGTGGAAAAAAATATGATTTTTTTTAATTGTATGGCTGTACGTTATAAACTTTTGTGAAGCCCTTGGGGGTTCAAATTGCTCACCACATATCTAGATAAGTTCCTTGGGGGGTCTAGTTTCCAAAATGGGGTCACTTATAGGGGGTTTCCACTGTTTAGGCACATCAGGAGCTCTCCAAACTTGACATGGCATCCGATCTGAATTCCAGCCAATTTTGCAGTGAAAAAGTCAAACGGTGCTCCTTCCCTTCCGAGCTCTGCCATGTGCCCAAACAGTGGTTCCCCCCCACATATCAGGTATCGGCGTACTCAGGACAAATTGCACAATAACTTTTCCAGTCCAAATTCTCCTGTTACCCTTGGTAAAATAAAAAAATTGAACCTGAAGTAGTTTTTTTTGTGAAAAAAGTTAAATGTTCATTTTTTTAAGCATTCAAAAAATTCCTGTGAAGCACCTGAAGGGTTAATAAACTTCTTGAATGTGGTTTTGAGCACCTTGAGGGGTGCAGTTTTTAGAATAGTGTCACTTTTGGGTATTTTCTATCATATAGACCCCTCAAAGTGACTTCAATTGTAATGTGGTCCCTAAAAATAAAATGATGTTGTAAAAATGAGAAATCGCTGGTCAACTTTTAACCCTTATAACTTCCTAACAAAAAAAAATTGTTTCCAAAATTGTGTTGATGTAAAGTAAACATGTGGGAAATGTTATTTGTTAACTATTTTGTGTCACATAACTCTCTGGTTTAAGGGCATAAAAATTCAAAGTTTGAAAACTGCAAAATTTTCAAAATTTTCGCCATATTTCCAGTTTTTCATAAATAAACGCAAGTTATAGTGAAGAAATTTTACCACTAAAGTGAAGTAAAATATGTCATGAGAAAACAGTCTCAGAATCACCTAGATCCATTGAAGTGTTCCTGAGTTATTACCTCATAAAGGGACAGTGGTCAGAATTGTAAAAATTGGTCTGGGAGTTAACGTGCAAACCACCCCTTGGCAGTAAAGGCGTTAAATAAAATAGAAAACTGTGTTTAGTAGTGTTAAGGGGAGAATATATGGCACATGAATATATACAAGAATCAAAACTGTACCACTATATAGACGCTTTTAGGATCATGTTGCTTTAAGATATTTCTGATTTTCTGCTGAATTATTTCTGTATAGGACCCACCTAGGCTTCATGTAATACCGCAATATTGGGTGGATAAGGGTGGATCGGGCTAAAGAACAATACTTATGTACACGGTGATTATGTAGCATATGAGAACAGCAAACAGTAACTCAGAAACGTACATAGTGATATGTAGCGGCATGGGAACGGTAAATAACAACTTAGAAATGTACCCATGATGTAATAACACAAACTCTGTATAAAAGCTGTTCATTTTTGGATTAAAGACAGAGAAGAATCATACTGACACGATACACCTTGTCTTGTGTATTCTTTTCTCCGTGCACGTACAATCTCTACCAAAGATCCAATTTGGCCACAGACAATTAAGACGGGCCACACCCTAGTGCGGCAGAAATCAACAGTAGAGATGAGTGACTTTGCCTTTTTTAGGGTCGAGTCGGGTTTCATGAAACTTATGAATCTGGTCGACCTGTTTCGCTCAACTCTAGTGTTTAGTCTTATTTCTAATAGAGGACTTTATTCTGGCTGTGTCTTTATTTACCATACAACCAAAGGATTAGTAATGGAAAAGTGTCTTACAGATGCCTCTCCATTACTAATCCGTGGGCTTGATGTCACCTTACAATACAAAGGTGACATAAACTCCACAAATATGAACCTCACTTGCCACCGCCAAGTGGGAAGAGCAAGGCTGAGCGCCAGAATTTGCGCATCCTAGATGTGCCTTTTCGGGGCAATTGGGGGCTGCTATTTTTAGGTTGGGGGGGCAATATTCATGGCCCCTTACCAGCTTGAGAATAACAGCCCCCAGCTGTCTGCTTTAGCAAGGTTAGTTGTCAAAAAAGGGGGGATCCCACGCCGTTTTTTTAATTATTTATTTATTTATTTTGTTAACTAGCCTTGCTGAAGCTGACAGCTGAGGGTTGCAGCCCCCCAGTAGTGAATTTTGCCTGGCTGGATATCAAAAATACAGGGTTTTTTAAATTATTTATTTACAGTGCAGGAGCGGATCATGAATACTCCCATCCGCTGCTCCTGCTCTCACTGTAATTAGCGGCAGCAAGTGTCAGTTGATGGGAGCTGCAGTTCCATCAGCTGATGCCAGTGACCAGAGGTATCCTGTATACCTCCGATCACAACTGAGCGCTCACGCTGTCTTTTGACAGCATTGGAACCGCAGCTATCTGACCGGTGGGGATGATTTCACCACCGATCAGAAGCGGTGTTTGTCGCCCTGTCATGCATATGACAGGGTGTCAAACACTGTATTGTCGGGCCTCCATTCAAGTGAATGGGGTTCGGGTCCACTCTGCTGAACCCCTCGCTGTTTTTTTAATTTATTTACAGCGCAAGAACAGGGGAAGGAGTAAGCCCATCCGCCGCTTCTGCTCTCCCTATTATTAGTGGCTGCAGGTGTCGGATGATGGGATCAGTAGTCCCATCAGCTTACACCAGTGACTGGAGGTAAATTTTTGTCCTTCGATCACAGCTGAGCGTTCATTCTGTCTTCTGACAGAGTGGGAACCCCGGCTATCTGACCAGCGGGAATGATATCACCGCCGATCAGAAGCACTGTGCCGGTGTTTCCCACGCTGTCACACAGATTGGGAAAACCAACTTTTGTGCTGTGTATGTTCGGCTATATTCGGCAATTTAATAGATGATTAAATTGGCGAATATTGCAAATTCGGTGATCGTGAGCCGAACCAAATATTGAAATATTCGCTCATCTCTAGTTAAGAGTCACTTTAATTTCTATTAATGGGGAGATAGTTTATGAACCCTTCCCCTGATTAAGACATATGGTGCACTTTATATGATCTGCTCTTGAAATGTCTTATTCCCCAGATTGCTATTTCACCTATGCATTCATACCACTAACATGAAAACTGGTGAAACCAGACATGTATGAACATAGCCTAAAAAAAAAATTGATTGCGTCAAGGGGGAATAAAGTTATCAAATAACAAAATATCTCCTGAATGTGGTTTTACTTTAACAAAAAATAAGAAAAAAACTAACTCGTGATGTAAATGAGAGAACCAGAATAATGAGAATGTGTATATAAAAAAACAGAATAAAAACAAAAATGTGTATAATAGAATAAGCCTTTATTGTAAATTTTGGCCAGACAACAACAATGGCAAAAAGAAAATATATATAAAAAATTGTATAAAAAATGGCAAGAAGACCGCACAATGAATTAATTAACAAGTATCTATACTTATAATAATAGTATCACCACTGTACAACAGGAATAGTTCAGATAAAGCATATATAATATTCCCCATGTAGAACAGCAAAAAACATAAAATAATAAGTGCATTAAATAGTGAAGTGATAATAATATATATATATATATATATATATATATATAAAAAAAATTAAAAATAAAAATAATGTGATAGACAACGAATAAAAATATGAAAATCACTCGTAAAAAAGGTATATGTGTATATATAAACCAATACTGGTGAATAATACAAAAAATACTGTGAAGAAATATATGTATATATATATATATATATATATATATATATACATACTGAAGACTGAAAGCACTCAAAATGGTGATAATAGAGGCAAAAAATGGTTACAAAAAATAAATGCTGAACTAACACGAAAAATGCTGAAAAGATAATAGCGCTGTATGGAATTTAAATGGCTGTATATAAAGATACATCAAATATTCTTAAAATGATGGTGCACTAGTAAAATAAATAATTAATGTGCACCATATGATGGCTATATAGGAGGCCACTGAAAAAAGCCATGAAAACGCTATATAGTAGAGATGGGCCAGAGCCAGGAGCCAGACAGCACACACGTTAAACAATGCTGCACAAATAACATGGGCCGAATCAAGCACAAACCCAGCACATTTCAGGAGCTTTTCCGAAATGCGCGTCGGGGCGCGTTCTATTGGCATACCGCTTTCACCACTGTCTGCTTAATTGCCTTTCAGGTAATACATTGTGCTGTATGCGCTGTATATTTTATTGTATAGGCGCTTTATTGGGGAGCGTTCTATTGGCACACCGCTCCCACTATTGTCTGGTTATTTGGCTTGCAAGCAGCGCACTGCGTTGTATCGTGCTGTATAATTTGGGCCGGCTTTTTTGTTTAACAGGCGCTTCATTACCCTTCGCGCTTTATGTGCTGGGTTTGTGCTTGATTCGGCCCATGTTATTTGTGCAGCATTGTTTAACGTGTGTGCTGTCTGGCTCCTGGCTCTGGCCCATCTCTACTATATAGCGTTTTCATGGCTTTTTTCTGTGGCCTCCTATATAGCCATCATATGGTGCACATTAATTATTTATTTTACTAGTGCACCATCATTTTAAGAATATTTGATGTATCTTTATATACAGCCATTTAAATTCCATACAGCGCTATTATCTTTTCAGCATTTTTCGTGTTAGTTCAGCATTTATTTTTGGTAACCATTTTTTGCCTCTATTATCACCATTTTGAGTGCTTTCAGTCTTCAGTATATATATATATATATATACCGGGTGAGTCATAAAGGACGGACGTTTTTAAACTAATCATAAAATCGTTAAATATAAAGGACGGATGTATTTGAAGTGGCTATAACTCACCACCAGGTGGAGGTAGAGATGTGCGGGAGGCGGGGTTATGTTTGTGAGGTGAAAGCATTGTTTTTATTTTAGTTTCAGTTTAAGCTATGGTGCCGTGGACGATAGAACATCGCGTTTTTGCGTACGACAGTTTTGTCAAGAATAATGAGTGTATCACAGCCGTTCAGCGTGAGTTTCGGCGTCATTTCAATATTCACAGAAATCAAGCTGTTCCCGCTCGTAACACTATCCTACGTTGGGTTGAAGCACTCCGTACACGAGGTACACTAATGAACAAACGACCACCGGGGGCTCCACGAACGGCACGTACCCCTGAAAATGTGGAACGCGTCAGGCAAGCCATGCTGCGTAGTCCGAGTCGATCTGCTCGGAAACATTCTTTAGAACTTGCCCTCAGTAATCGTACAGTAAGGCGTATTTTGCATTTAGACCTGCATTTCCACCCCTATAAATTGGCCATTGTGCAACAGTTGGAGCGTGGGGATTACGCAGCGCGACTGAAGTTCGCACATGAGATGGAAGCAATTATTGAGCAAAACGACAACCTTATTTTATTCATGAGTGATGAAGCTCATTTCCATGTCAATGGCATGGTTAATCAGCAGAACTGCCGTTATTGGGCCTATGAAAATCCGAAAGAATTACATGAACGACCGCTGCACAGCCCTAAGGTAACGGTGTGGTGCGCTATGGGCAAATATGGCGTGATCGGTCCGTACTTTTTCGAAGGCGATAATGGCAATACTGTTACCGTGAACTCACAACGTTATATCGCCATGATAAATAACTTCTTTGTTCCTGAGTTACGACGGCAACATATCCTCATCTCTAGTGTGTGGTTTCAACAAGATGGGGCAACGGCCCACACAGCCGAAGCAACAATGAACGTTCTTCGCCCTCTCTTCCCTGGTCGCATCATTTCCAGGTTTGGCGATATTAATTGGCCTCCTAGGTCCCCAGACCTGTCCATGTGCGATTATTACTTATGGGGTCACCTCAAATCACGTGTATACAAGCTTAAGCCTCGATCATTACAAGAACTGAAGGAAGCTATTCGAGTGGAAGTTGCCCAAATCGACAGAGTTGTGTTGGAACGTGTTGATGCCAACTTCCAAGAACGCCTTTGGAAATGCATCACTGATAATGGCCACCACATGGCAGATGTTGTTTTCCACACTTGAATTTGTCAAATGCTATTAGTATACGTAACCAAATCTGTGAATACATTTATATTTAATAAATATTTAACGATTTTATGATTAGTTTAAAAACGTCCGTCCTTTATGACTCACCCGGTATATATATATATATATATATATATATATATACAAATATTTCTTCACAGTATTTTTTGTATTATTCACCAGTATTGGTTTATATATACACATATACCTTTTTTACGAGTGATTTTCATATTTTTATTCGTTGTCTATCACATTATTTTTATTTTTTATTTTTTATATATATATATATATATATATATATATATATATATATATATATATATATATATATATTATTATTATCACTTCACTATTTATTGCACTTATTATTTTATGTTTTTTGCTGTTCTACATGGGGAATATTATATATGCTTTATCTGAACTATTCCTGTTGTACATTGGTGATACTATTATAAGTATGCATCCATTAGCCCTCTGTGTCTGTACTGTTACACACTTAACATTATGGCTGGTCCATACAATCAGAGCAACTGTTACCACCCACCTTTCGTGTCTACCTCTTTCCTCATAGACTGTAAGCTTGCGAGCAGGGCCCTCATTCCTCTTGGTATTTGTTATAATCTACTGTATGTGATTATTGTTATGCTGTAATGTCTATTGTCTGTACAAATCCCCTCTGAAATGTAAAGTGCTGCGGAATATGTCGGCACTATAAAAATAAAATTTATTATTATTATTATTATAAGTATAGATACTTGTTAATTAATTCATTGTGCGGTCTTCTTGCCATTTTTTATACAATTTTTTAGATATATTTTCTTATTGCCGTTGTTGTTGTCTGGCCAAAATTTACAATAAAGGCTTATTCTATTATACACATTTTTGTTTTTATTCCGTTTTTTTATATACACATTCTCATTATTCTGGTTCTCTCATTTACATCACGAGTTAGTTTTTTTTCTTATGTATACCGGATGGTCTGCCATCCACTTTTGAAAGAAACACATCGGTTATTTATTAATTTATACTCTGTTGTATAATATTTATTTATTACACATTGTTGTTGTTTCTTTTTTGTTTCTCTTTAACAAAAAAATCCCTGAAATAACAAAAAACAAGAAAACCTGTCTGTTAAATGGCCACAGTGTGAATGTACACCTACATATTGCACTTAAACGAACATATGTTCCGGCTCATTTCTTTGGTTTTGCTTTAGATTTTTTGTACTTTGTATAAAAAGGAGACTTATTGGGCTGAGCAGTTCATCTATATAGCTTTCCAAGGACATGTGTCTGAACAGTTGGGTCTGGAGCCTGCTCTGCCCCCATATATTTTGAGGTGTGCTGACACATAGTGACTCCAACTCCAAGAGTTAGGGTCAACTCTGATTGGGTATACCTTGTGGGATGGCTTTTATGCTTATTTTTATTCAAAATTGTATTAATTAAGTACACTATGTTATTTACACATACTATCATTATTAATTATTTACTTATGACAGGGTATTTGCTCTTAAACTCTCGAAAAAATCCCTGAAACCTCATCATGACTGCCAAAGTAAAATGGTGAAAAAAATGAAAATGGTCAAATCTTAAAACAAATGTTATTTCCTTCCCTGGCAGAGATTTTTTGAAATCCTGTCCAGAGCGTCTCCACACAGCTGTGTGCTGCTAATTGTTTAAAAATTTGGGAATTATTCACAGCGAGTTTATAATGCAGAAAAATTAGAATGTTTAGATTTGAAATTGCTTAAGGAAATGAGCAATGATATCTGTGAAAGCCAGCTCTACAGAGAATAGGAGGCTCTTTCACCATGTTTGTATTCTCTGTGGGCCAAATATATATTTCAAAGCCCTGAAAACCGTTACTATGAATAAAGTGTTTAGTTTGGACCTCGCGCCATTGAGTGAAATAAATAGAAAATGAATAACATTTTCACAAATGTGTCAACTTGTTGATATGTTCAACTTTGTTAAGGAATGCAATGTTTTAGATTTATGTGAAATGGGATGAATAATGATCCAGTCGGATAAGGTTACCATGACATAACAGCATATAACAATACTTTTATATCATAGTCAATATTTTTGATGGCTCATTATTCACATTAAGCTTCGTTAAATCAAACTCCAATTTGGAAATGTTTTCAGACCACCTAAAGAGACAAGGTAATGTAGAAAGCAATATATAAATGTGTGTACAAAACTGACATTATTTAAGCATGGCCAGTGTGGAGTGTAGACATATTTTTTTTCACCCCATCTGACTCTCCCAAAAACACAGCAAACAAATACTCTTAATTAAATGAATAAATTAAATTCCTTACGCCGTCCTTGCTGCCAATATAAAGTACATCAATAATAGACAAGCCATATACATTTGGGTGTAGGTCATAGCACAAGAAAATATAGATATAAGAGATGAGCGAATCAATTCAATGCCATCTGACTTTGTGTCAATTTTATGAACAGTCTGCTCTTGGATTCACTACAATATAATGAAAAATTGCCCCCGCCCTAGTTTTAGCCCATTGCAGAAAATTGCATCAGCCACCTAAAGTTGACATGACCATAACATTGTACAGAGCAGTCAATCGGGGGGAGACTATTATAACCTGTATAAAAGCAGAGGCATGGAATGCAACAGCCATTTTAGAGTAATATAGGATGATGAAACTATGTCAAAGCTAACATCTCAAAAATAGAGATAGGAAGAGAAAGCCCTAAAACATTGGACAAATACATATTGTAACCACTAAGAATATAGAAGCCACTAGCAGCTGCAGAATCACCACCATCACCACTGGCATCAGCCATCTGGACAGTAGAATGACCATATTCAGGTTACAAGTGGCCTCCTTTGCCTCCAACTAGCAAATTGTTAGATAGGTAGAAGAAATATATTTGAAATATTATGAAATATATAGCACATTACTCATCTAAGTCTCAACAAAATGATATTACCTCTGGCAGCAACACCTTCAGTTAAAGTCAGTGTTCTGCTTAGAATAAACTGATCACAAATCACTTTTTTAATAAAAAAAAATACCTGAAGAGTCTGTCACTATGCTTTGTTATTAAACAGGATTTTGATTACTACTGGGTTACCATGATTTTCTAAGGCTGTGTTTGTATTAAAGAGCTTGGTTGCAGTTGGATATAGTTCGAGGAGACCTCAAAGTGATACATATGTATTTAAGGGCATTTAGAGGCATTGTAATATTTAAATCAGGACACCCATCAAAGTTTTTATCCTTTTACGATATTGCAATCATATTATATACCTCTGTGTACTTACAGTTGCTCATTTTACCCTTCTACCCAGTTAATTCTTCTGTTTTCCATTATGTCTATGACATCACATGATTAAAGTGTAAATCTAGAGGTGGGAAACAGAGTACACAGTAGGGTAATACCCAATGGAGGGAGAGAAGGAGAGTGCTGGTTACGCTCACCCTGTTGTGTTGTGACAGGCACAACTCCTCTGAAGGTATGAAGAAAAATAGCTGTTGCTGCCCCATGGCTGCTGGATAAATCCTTCAGGAGATATTGGATCCAGTTGGATAAACACGTAAATGGGCTGCGTTGCTAGAGTGAATCAATTCTTCAGAAAAGATGATGACGTAAAGGTTTTTTTTATTCATAACACTTTTCAACTCTGTACTGATGTTTTTCAAGTGAAAAAAGCAAATGTCACGTGATGAAAAATTGAGTAGCTGAATCTTCCTAAGCTCTTTGTAGAAACAGATGTTCAATTTCTAGCTTTGCTCAAGAGGTATCTGTGTCCATGCCCTGCATTCAAAGTTATATTATGATTTCCGTTGCCAGCGTAGAATTTACTTTTTTGACCTTCCGCTTGACTTAGCCCTTTGTCTTGATCCCCTACCTTCCTTATACTTTGACCTTGGACTGTTACTTGATTATGCTTTTGTCTATTTCATTTGTTTATTATGAGCCCTCTTGATACTGACCTCGGACCTCTTGGCTATCTTGCCTCATGTTAAGTCTGTGAGTAGTGATTAGTGTCACATTACGGTCAAGATTCCATCATTCAGGGTGTCCGAGGGATGCCGGGAATGACATCTCTGTCGCCCTATGGGATCAAGGGCTAGCTGAGCTGTCAGGATTATGAGTGACTACTCTGTTGCCCAATCTGAGGAAGAGGTGTTTGGGTATTGATTGACTGCTCTGCCGTCCTATCTGGCTGGGTCTGTGGGATCTCCTGCAGGTGTCATCTGTTCTAATAATTGCCCAAACTTGGCCAATTGCAATATGCGAGCGAATTTTAATGTGACACTAGTGACTACTCACACTTACCGTGAGGCAGGATAGTCAAGAGATCAAAGCAAATGGGCTCGTAATAGACAAAGGGAATAGACAAAAGTGTAGTCTATAGGGCAGTAGGGCTATTACTCACAGTGTCCCTTGGGCACCGAGAATGGTGGAATCGTGACATGCAATTAGTCTATTATTTAAAATTCTATCCTTTCAACTACTGTATATTGGTGACTAAGAATATACAAAGTAACAACATTTTTCTTCCTATCAGGCCATCCCTTGTCTATATGTCCGCATTTTGGGCATCAAAGGAGAGGGTTCCCCGATTTGGTATCCTCTAAAAAAGCCATAGTCCGCTGTTGGTGAATCAGGAGGCCTCGGGACTATCATATATTGGTTTAATAAATCCTATATAAATGTATGTTGCTTTTAGAACAAAATATATCTTTGCTACAACCTCTAAATTGTTTCTGTGTGAATAATGAATTTTGCTATTACCATAATGAAATATTTCATTCAAGGATTAGTAATTATTGTTAGACAGTGAAAATTAATATTCATTTTCAGCTAATTATTTTTTAATGTAGCATATTAATATCATTGTCATGCATTTCCTTTTTATTTTCCTGAGATGTAAAGCTTAATGACACATTTTAGTGAAAATTTCTCCTCTTCTTGATTTTAGTGGATGCTCCACATTCCATATTCCATAAACATGAGATACTGGACTGAGTCCATGACTAATGAAATACTGTAGAATTGGATTGTGTCCTTGTTACATGAGGAAATACTTTAGGAGATTAGATCATAAAATTGCTGTTGGCTCTTGATTGATCTGCATTATTCTATCACCACTGATGGATTTGTCCATTGTACACAAAGCTCTTGAGAACAACTTCCATATCGCTACTATTACTTCTGTCAGGGACGTCAAAACCTTATGTATATTGAAAAAAAAGAGTTTATAAATGGCTATTTCAGAGTTTTAATATATTTTTATTAATTTTATTATAATATAAATTATTTTTTCAATCTTGATTAAGCAAATAGGTTATATAATTACCAGCGATGAGTGAGCGTGCTTGGATAAGGTGTTATCTGAGCACACTCGAGTGCTAATACAGTATTTTTAGTGTGCTCGAAAACTATGTTCGAGTCACAGTGGCTGTATGTCTTGTGGCTGTTGAACAGCTGCAACATATGTAGGGATTGCCGAACAAACAGCACTTTTCCCTTTGTAAATATGTAGATGCACTATCAGATAGCATCAAGGCTGGCGTTAGGGGCAGGCAGGCCAGTCAACTGCCAAGGGCCCCCACTACCCAAGGGGCCCCCAGCCAGTGGTATTCCGATAACCGTTGTACACCACAAGGCCTTTATGGGGCTCGTGAGTCAGGGGGAGGAGTGTTGTGAGTTCATTTTCCCCTTCGTCACTGAGGTCTGGTGAACTCCCTATTCTGGTAAAGGAAGGTAATGAGCCTGATTATCAGGCACCTGAGTGTAATGAGGATGACTGGCTGAGTGGAGTCACCGACTGGATATAAGGCTGCCGACGCCCTTCTGCCCTGCGGGTGATTTCTCTGTGGACTTCTAGGACACCAGTCTGATTCCTGCTCCTCTAAAGCTAAGTTTTTTGCTTTGCCTGTTGCATTTGTGTTTTGTTTTTGTTTTCCTTGCTTTTCTGGATATTGCCATTCCCTGCTGGGGTGAGCTGAATCTCCTTTTGCCTGTTGCTCTGTCTTCAGAATATTCCTAAGTACTGACATAGCTTTTTGAAGCCTAGCGTCTTCAGGGCCTTTTTCACTGTCAGTCTGTTGGCTCTTATTTTCATAGGGTTTTTCACGGATTGCAGACAGCAGCCTTCCTGTCCTTTCCTATGTAGTTAGCTTGGGCCCCATCTTTGCTCAGTCTATCTTTCTGTCTGTTAGTGTTTTCATCTTGCTTCACCGTCATTATATGTTGGGGGCTGCCTATTGCTTTGGGGTCTGCTCTGGGGCAGTTTAGATTTCCCCTTTCTTTCTTTAGGCCTATTTAATTCTCCGGCTGTGATCGAGGGGTCTAGGGCATCGTAGGAACCCCCCACGGCTACTGCTAGTTGTGTTGATAAGTTCAGGGGTCTGCAATCCGATAGCTGCCAACTTCTCTGGTTTTCTGGACTTAGCTAGCATTTCTGTTTTTGCCTCCTATGGTGACTCAATCATAACAGAATCACCCGCCATACCGCAGATCCTAGGGTACTCAATAGCAGGAAAGAATTGTGCCTAAAAAAAAAAAAAAAGTGTGTGTATATTCTTTCCTCTATATGTCTGAGGACGTAGGGGGAATTTTTTTTCTCTCAATGGAGATAAAGCAATTGTCTGATCGTGTGGAGCAGCTCGCTGCGGAAGTGCGGGGAATTTCCGCCTACCTTGCTCGTTCGCATGCTGTTGAACCAAAGATCCCTACACCTGATGTATTTTTTGGGGATCGATCTAAATTTTTGAGTTTCAAAAATAATTGTAAATTATTTTTTGCCTTGAAGCCTAACTCGTCAGGGAGCTCCGCGCAGCAGGTTAAAATCGTCATCTCTTTGCTGCGTGGCGATCCCCAGGATTGGGCGTTTTCTTTGAAACCAGATGATCCTATTCTGACTAATGTGAACGCATTCTTTCAAGCTTTGGGGTTGTTGTATGACGAACCTAATGCTATTGATCAGGCTGAAAAGACCCTGTTGGCATTGAACCAGGGTCGAGATTCTGCAGAGTTGTACTGTCAAAAGTTCCGAAAGTGGGCGGTCCTTACTACCTGGAATGATAATGCCTTGGCTGCTCTCTTTCGGAAGGGTTTGTCAGAAGCCGTAAAAGATACTATGGTGGGATTTCCTGTTCCCTCTGGTCTGGACGATTCTATGTCATTAGCCATTCAGGTTGGTCGGCGTTTGCGTGAACGCAGGATTGCACGAGAGGTGTTGCCACCGGTTGAACAGACGTCTGAACCTATGCAATGTGATAGAGTTTTGTCTAAGGCGCAATGTCAGGAGTTCAGAAGGCGTAATAAGCTGTGTTTTTTTTGTGGAGATGCCTCGCATATTATTTCTGTTTGTCCTAAACGAGAGAAACGCTTTGCACACACGTTTTCTGTTGGTGGAGTTCAACCTAAGTTTCTTCTGGCAATTACTCTGATCTGCTCCCAGTCCACATTTTCCGCCAAGGCTTTTGTGGATTCGGGAGCAGCGCTAAACCTAATGGACTTGGATTTTGCTAAACGTTGTGGATTTCCAATGACACCTCTGCAGACGCCTATCCCTTTGAGGGGGATTGATGCTACTCCTTTGGCTAAAAATAAACCTCAGTTTTGGACCTAGGTGGTCATGCGGGTCGCCCCAGACCATCAAGAAAATTGCAGATTTTTGGTGTTGCATGGTCTGCATGATGCCGTTGTTCTGGGGTTTCCCTGGTTGCAAATTCATAATCCAGTTTTGGATTGGAAATCTGTGTCTGTGGTTAGTTGGGGTTGTCGGTGTGCCTTTAGTGAGGCTCCGGTTTTTTCCACCTCTCCTCAGTCGCATGATGTTCCTGACTATTTGGCGGACTTTTATGATGTATTTAGTGAGAATGACTCTGCGTCCTTTCCTCCTCATAGGAGTTATGACTGTGCAATTGAACTAAGCCCGGGGTGTAAATTTCCCAAGGGTCGGCTCTTCAATTTATCTGTACCCGAGCACGAGGCTATGCGGTCCTATATTAAGGAGGCGTTGGAGAAGGGTCATATTAGACCATCCTCTTCACCCTTAGGTGCCGGGTTTTTTTTTGTGGCCAAAAAGGATGGTTCCTTAAGGCCTTGTATTGATTATCATGCCCTCAATAAAATTACAATTAAATATCAGTATCCGTTACCCCTGATTTCGGATCTATTCTCTAGAGTTAGAGGTGCTTGCTGGTTTACCAAGCTTGACCTCAGGGGGGCGTATAATCTTATCCGCATTAAGCAGGGGGATGAATGGAAGATGGCGTTTAATACTCCGGAGGGACATTTTGAGTACCTGGTGATGCCTTTTGGGCTCACTAATGCCCCTTCTGTCTTCCAGTGCTTCATGAACGATATTTTCCGAGACTTTGTCGATAAATTTTTGATTATCTATTTGGATGATATTTTGATCTTCTCCAAGGATTGGGATTCTCATGTGGAACATATTCGGACTGTGTTCCAGATCTTGAGGGAGAATTCCCTGTATGTCAAAGGATCGAAATGCCTTTTTGGAGTACAGAGGATTTCATTTTTGGGATTTATTTTGTCTCCGTCAACTACTGAAATGGACCCGGCCAAGGTACAGGCCATTTATGATTGGGTTCAGCCCACTTCTTTGAAGGCCCTCCAGAAGTTTTTGGGTTTTGCTAATTTTTATCGGAAATTTATAGCAAAATTTTCTAGTATTGCCAAGCCATTGACTGATCTGACTAAGAAGGGTGCTGATGTGTTGAATTGGTCTCCGGAGGCTGTTGCTTCCTTTCAGGAGCTGAAGCGAAGATTTACCTCCGCCCCGGTTTTGCGGCAACCTGATGTCTCACTCCCGTTCCAGGTAGAGGTGGATGCTTCTGAGATTGGTGCAGGAGCTGTTTTGTCCCAAAAGGATCCTGTAACATCTAAAATGAATCCCTGTGCTTTCTTTTCCCGAAAGTTCTCTCCATCTGAACGTAACTATGATGTGGGGAATCGGGAACTGTTGGCCATGAAATGGGCATTTGAGGAGTGGAGACATTGGTTGGAGGGAGCTAAACATCAAGTTGTGGTCCTCACTGACCACAAGAATTTGATTTACCTAGAGTCGGCTAAACGCTTGAACCCTAGGCAGGCTAGGTGGGCCTTGTTTTTTACACGTTTTGATTTTGTGGTCTCTTTTCTTCCTGGAACTAAGAATGTCAAGGCAGACGCCCTCTCTTGGAGTTTCTTTGCTGATTCTCCTGTGGTGACCAAGCCTGCTACCATCTTAGGCGAAGGGGTAGTTCTTTCTGACATCTCGCCCGATTTGAGACTTGCGCTGCAAGAGTTCCAGGAGGACAAACCTGAGCGTTGTCCCAGTGGAAAGTTGTATGTTCCTGACCAGTGGAAGAAGAGAGTGATGTCTGAAGTTCATTGCTCTGCATTGGCTGGTCATCCAGGTATTTTTGGTACTAGAGATCTGGTGAGTCGCTCTTTTTGGTGGCCCACCTTGTCTCATGATGTCAGGAATTTTGTGCAGTCCTGTGGGACTTGCTCCCGGTCTAAATCTTGTTCTCGCTCTAGTGGGTTGTTGATGCCTTTGCCGGTCCCCAGGAGGCCATGGACCCATATTTCAATGGATTTCATCTCTGATATGCCGGTCTTTCAAAGAATGTCTGTTATTTGGGTGATTTGTGATAGGTTCTCTAAGATGGTTCATCTTGTACCACTCCCTAAGTTGCCATCTTCCTCTGAGTTGGTGCCCTTGTTTTGCAACAGGTGGTTCACTTACACGGGATTCCTGAGAACATTGTATCTGACAGAGGAGTTCAGTTTGTGTCTAGATTTTGGAGGACTTTCTGTTCCAAGCTGGGAATTCAGTTGTCCTTCTCCTCTGCTTTTCACCCCCAGACCAATGGGCAGACAGAGAGAGCAAACCAGACCTTGGAATCGTATTTGAGATGTTTTATTTCTGCTGATCAGGATGATTGGGTTTCATTTTTGCCCTTTGCCGAATTTGCTTTAAATAATAGAGCTAGTTCTGCCACTTTGATGTCACCTTTTTTTTGTAACTTTGGGTTTCATCCTCGATTTTCTTCAGGGCAGGTGGAGCCTTCTGCCTGCCCAGGTGTTGACACTGTGGTGGAGAGAATGCACCAGATCTGGGACCAAGTGGTGGATAAGTTATCTCTCTCCCAGGAAAAGGCCCAGCGGTTTTCCAATCGACATAGGACCATTGGTCCCCAGTTTAAGATTGGTGATATGGTGTGGTTATCATCAAAAAATATTGCTATGAAGGTGGCTTCTCCTAAGTTTAAGCCTAGATTTATTGGACCTTACAAGATTTTGGAGATTATTAATCCGGTCTC
The DNA here is from genome assembly GCF_039654945.1 of Dendrobates tinctorius. NCBI lineage: Eukaryota > Metazoa > Chordata > Amphibia > Anura > Dendrobatidae > Dendrobates > Dendrobates tinctorius. The sequence continues at coordinate 2,623,476 of NW_027361832.1, read as the reverse complement.
TTTTCTTTTGGCTCTTCCTGTCACATTTAAAATCCATAATGTGTTCCATAAGTCCTTGTTGAAGAGGTTTGTTGAACCAGTTGTTCCTGGGGTGGCACCTCCAGACCCTGTATTGGTTGAAGGTAACATGGAATATGAGGTAGAGAAAATACTGGATTCCCGTTTGGCTAGACGGAGACTCCAGTATTTGGTTAAGTGGAAGGGTTATGGTCAGGAGGATAATTCCTGGGTCTCTGCCTCTGATATTCATGCCAAAAGATTGGTGCGTGCCTTTCATTGGGCTCACCGATCGACCTGGTGGCGTGGTTGAGGGTTCGGTGCCCCCTCCTCAAGGGGGAGGTACTGTTGTGAGTTCATTTTCCCCTTCGTCACTGAGGTCTGGTGAACTCCCTATTCTGGTAAAGGAAGGTAATGAGCCTGATTATCAGGCACCTGAGTGTAATGAGGATGACTGGCTGAGTGGAGTCACCGACTGGATATAAGGCTGCCGACGCCCTTCTGCCCTGCGGGTGATTTCTCTGTGGACTTCTAGGACACCAGTCTGATTCCTGCTCCTCTAAAGCTAAGTTTTTTGCTTTGCCTGTTGCATTTGTGTTTTGTTTTTGTTTTCCTTGCTTTTCTGGATATTGCCATTCCCTGCTGGGGTGAGCTGAATCTCCTTTTGCCTGTTGCTCTGTCTTCAGAATATTCCTAAGTACTGACATAGCTTTTTGAAGCCTAGCGTCTTCAGGGCCTTTTTCACTGTCCGTCTGTTGGCTCTTATTTTCATAGGGTTTTTCACGGATTGCAGACAGCAGCCTTCCTGTCCTTTCCTATGTAGTTAGCTTGGGCCCCGTCTTTGCTCAGTCTATCTTTCTGTCTGTTAGTGTTTTCATCTTGCTTCACCGTCATTATATGTTGGGGGCTGCCTATTGCTTTGGGGTCTGCTCTGGGGCAGTTTAGATTTCCCCTTTCTTTCTTTAGGCCTATTTAATTCTCCGGCTGTGATCGAGGGGTCTAGGGCATCGTAGGACCCCCCACGGCTACTGCTAGTTGTGTTGATAAGTTCAGGGGTCTGCAATCCGATAGCTGCCAACTTCTCTGGTTTTCTGGACTTAGCTAGCATTTCTGTGTTTGCCTCCTACGGTGACTCAATCATAACAGAGGAGGCTGCCTTTTACTCTATGAGGGGGCTGCATGAAACTGTTTGAGGGGGCTGCATTATACTCTAGGAGGGGCTGCATTATACTCTAGGGGGCTGAATTACACTCTATGAGGTGGCTGCATCATACTCTATGAGGGAGGCTGCATTATACTTTATGAGGAGGCTAAATTATACTCTATGGGGGGTTGTATTATACTCTAGGGGGTTGCATTATACTCTAGGGGGCTGCATTATACTCTATGGGGCCTCATTACACTCTATAGTATAACAAAAAGACACGTCACTCCGATAATTCGATAAGGGGTGCTCAGAACAGGATACCAGTCCCAATAAATCATATAAGAAAAGGGAGTGCCGGATTTTTTTCTTATATCATTACATTCTATGACGTGGCTGCATTATACTCTATGAGGAGGCTGTATTATACTCTAGGGGGTTGAAATTATACTTTATGGTGAGGCTGCATTATATTCCATGAGAGGGGTTACGTGATGCTCTATGAGGGGGCTGCATTATACTCTATGAGAGGGCTGCATTACACTATACAAATAGACCATCAATATAAAAGTCTTGGAAAACCCTTTTAACTAGAGATGGATCCTATAAGAAAACATGGAGTCAAAGTTCAGTAACTTAGAGAAATGATAAATTTTATTAATACATAAAAATGTGGCTAGGAAGAATGTACATACATGTATACAGCAATAAAAAAATACACATAGTCTTAAGAGACTATGTTGTATGGTCTATATACATGTTATAGGTAGGGGTGTTAAAAGTATAGTAAACCAGATAATATTTGCATACATATTCAAAGGTAAGTAAAGCAAGATAATAGAAATAACAGATAAACGCATGGACACTGGATGTACTACTATTGTACTAGTGACTCACCCATTACTCCCTGTGTCAGAACAATGAGCCTGTCAGTCCCAATGCTCATTTCGCATGGGCTTCCTCTGGGGGCTATGAGTGAGTTAGTGAACTTTGACTTCATGTTTTCTTATTGAATTTACATTCAGCTTAAGAGTTGTTATTTCTTACATAGGGTGTCCCATATCAGTGACTTGTGGCCTAGTATACTTTATTTAATAATCTTGTATCAGTTTGGATGATCTTTTTAACTAGCGCGAGTAGTTGAAAACAAGGTTTTCTTTTTTTTTTTTTTACATTGGTAGTCAAAGGCAGGTGAATGCAACTGTATTGGCATGCAGTACGTCTGGGGTACTTACTTTCATAGGCTTCTACTAATGTACATATCAAACAAAAGATCAAAATGCAATGTTTATAAATCCGTGAAAGTGCAATCAGCAATAAAGACATAGCTAAGTTTCCATAGGTAACATTTATTACAGTTCTGCTTTGAAAGTTTTAGAAAAAACAAATGACTACATTATATTATGATGTCAGCCTTCAAATGGCAGTGCCATATTGAGGTCTGGATCAAATATTTATCAATTAAAAAATTCATAGATGAGCAATGTCGCAAAGCAATATTTGCCCTGAAATTGAAAACTTGGATGTAAATCATTTGAAATTAGTTGATATACTAAATAATTGAACTTACAGTAGAAGCTATTTCGTTGCACATGTTCCCCTGGCCTGATGCCAGTAGAATGTCATAGTTGCTGCCAAAAGCAGATTATGCAAAGTGCGAACAGAACTGAAACCCTCTCAGGAGTCAGGAGGACATTTCTGGGGAGCACAAAAAAAAATCTTCTACAGGCCAGAACTATGAAAATGGAAAAAAGAATTTCTCAAATGGGATTCACATGATTGCTGAAAGGTGTTGAGGTTAAGGTCTTCATAAAATGTGAACATTACAGACTATGAACCGACTCTACAATGGGAGTACAAAGTGCTCCACTATCACTCATACACGGGGTCACAAAGTTAAAACACTAATATGCAAAACGTGCAGTACTTATGAGATGTGCATACCCCGATTTTATCCTTTAAAACTTTTTGTTAGAATAAAAGTATGTGCCAAAAGACCACCAAGATTAAGTATATTTATTAATGACAAACAAAATCATCTTTATTAAATGATTGATGCTCCATGATGGATCCATGATGGATATACAGCATAAGTCATGGTCTCTGGAGCAGGCTCAGAAGCAGAATCAGCTCCGCACAGGGCAAATGCTGACAGAAGCATTTAAGTGCTGTGATCTGGTCTGGACGTTATTTTGGCCGCTCCTTGGACTAGTTCATCTAGTTCCGTTGTGCAAATCGACTTCCAAATTGCCTGGCAGTCATGTTAAGAACGGTATCAGGTTGTCCTATGATTCTTCCAAGGACTATGAAACAGATCTCAGTCAGGCTCTAAAAACTATGTGATACCCAAAACCATCGGAGAATGTTTATGCGTGAAATAACCAAACTGGGTTAAGTACCTACTTCCCAAGATGCATAAAAGTCTTCAGGACCCAAGGTGAACCATTCTATCTGAAAATAGGAGCCTTTGTAAATCCATTTCTATAATTCTTTATTATTATTTGAAGCCATGAGTACTGGATTTACCATCTCATATTTGGGATTTCATAGACGTTTTCTAAAGGCTTGACGGTGTGATCATGTTAGTTGACATGCCTTTTATAACATGTGGAATCTCTATACACATTCATGAAGCATGAATTTGGTGTTGATGCAATTAAGATATTTTTACCTACTTGGAAAAAATATTAGAACTACTTATATGCCTTATGGATTTCATATTGACACACGAATTGTATTTTGTTTTCAGACATTTATATTATCTTCAAAAGAGGGAAAGAGGAGTGTGGCAATGGGTGCAACGATACTGGCACTGGCATCGCTTAGTAATATCGTGGATGCATTTCATTGATGAAGATATATTCATTTGGCACTGGTCTTGTTTTAATCTACTAACCTAATAATAATATTCTGTTGAATATGAAACTTATCTATCATATCATCCCAAAATCTATTGACTTTCAGGACTTTAAGATCACAACAGATAAAGACAGATTGGTTCAAATCAAATCCAGTGTCAAAGTCTTCCTTCATACATTTATTCCTTCTTGTAAATTCCTCAGCGCTCGATGGATTTTCGATAAAACATTTGAATTTGAAAATCAGGCCAGAGACCTCACAAAGAAATAAACCAAAGGGATACAAATATGACCACAATCATAACAGTTAGAATGGGGTCAGACATTCTAATAGACAAGGTCTTATAACCTACAGTAGACTAAAAGAAAAACATCAAATTTTATCCATTTGACCACCAATTGACATGGAAGATAGAAGGAAATGTTCAATATTTTTAAGAGATTCTGGCCCATCCTCAAACATGATGCTAAATTAAACAAATACCTACAGGATTGTACCTAAGATATTCATTTTGGTGGTCTTTTTGGAACATTCTTTATGGTTTAGTTTTTGGTGTATTCACAGACCCTATATTTGTATTTTTTTTTCTAAATCAAAACTATTTTTTGTAATAGATAATCCATTTGTGATTACTCCTCATATTCCACTGATCAGCTGAATGAAGCTGCGGCTTTTTTCATTTTAAACACTATTAGTCTCACCTAATGGAGTGAATATGAGACAGCAAGGAGCATAACAGGGCCCCATTATGGTGCCAGGTATTGCCACCTAAAACAGAAGAACTTATTGATGGGTGTTAAGAATTTTTCTCTCCTTAGAATGTTTTCTTCCCTATCTATTTATTTTCTCAGTTGCTGCACCAGTGTGGTAGTGCTGTTGTGTGTGTCTGTTGCCAAATCCTTCCAGTGGTTGCCAGTTCACATGTGGAAGTATCTGGTACTGGTTTGCACATGTTGGGCTTGACTGTGACAGTGGGACAAGGTCACTGTACTGAATGCTACATATGGAGACACATTTGAAGAGGAGGTACTAAAAAGTAGCAAGTTGGTGTGGCCTTGTGTAATGTCATATGGTCCTAATGTGTACTTGTCACAAGAATAAGTATATTGCACCCATGATGAGAGAATTCAATGGACTTAAATTACATACTAAAGGATAATAGGAGCGGCATCACCCCTATGGCTGAAAGCAGAATGCTGCCAGGAGGATTAAAGTTAATTTCCTTCCAGCAGGGGGTCTATCAATTCATGTAACGGGCAGGTATAGAACTCTATTGACCTGCAGATTATCTCAAATTTGCAGGTTAATAGCATTTTTACATGACAGGTTCCCTTTAAAGAAACGAATATAGAAACTTGGCACACACTATATATAATTTCGAGTGAAAAGGTAGTTTTTAATGTACAGTACATACAGTATAGACGTTTCGGTCACATTGACCTTCATCACAGTACTATGTATTGTACTGCTGTCATTTGCATTATGCTCAAAAGAAGGAGAGCCAAAAAAGGTAAGTGGTCCCCCCGGGAGTAGGGACAAAAGGCACAATTATGCAGAGTCGGTCCGGTCAGTGTGCAGCATATGGGGCAATGACTCGGCGTCCACCTCGGGTCAGAAGTGCTTCTGACCCGCGGTGGATGCTGTGTCATTGCCCCATATGCTGCACACTGACCGGACCGACTCTGCATAATTGAGCCTTTTGTCCCTACTCCCGGGGGGACCACTTACCTTTTTTGGCTCTCCTTCTTTTGAGCATAATGCAAATGACAGCAGTACAATACATAGTACTGTGATGAAGGTCAATGTGACCGAAACATCTATACTGTATGTACTGTACATTAAAAACTACCTTTTCACTGGAAATTATATATAGTGTGTGCCAAGTTTCTATATTCATATGATTACGGACTAGGATCCTACTTGCTGCACCACCACTTATATAGCTGTGCTAAACGTTTTTTTATTTTGACCCTTTAAAGAAACAACACACCTTTCAAAGAGACTTGAAGTATAACTGAATTTTAAACCTTGTGGCTTAGGGACCATAATTCTGTATATTGTCCACTTGTATCTGAGAGTACTCAGTATCCTTGAAAGACCACCAGAAACCGTAATGGTGATTGACTAATATATTAAGTTATTGCTCCAACGCCTCAAATTGTGTACAGTCATCATAATGTGGTAGAGAGTTGCTTCTTTGAGACCCATAGCGGTACACTAGGACAGGCTGTGAGCCAAAAGTTACTTTGGCACAGTCTGGTGCAGCCTCCAATATCCATATACCGAAATTTGGACGTGTCTATGCACAATGAGTCATCCACAGCTTAACAGTAACTTAGGTATCCATAGTTACTACCACTAGCAGCTAACTGACTATATGCGTGGGCGTAACCATGGATACCTATGTACTGTAAGGCCCTGTATAGGAGTTAAGTGACATATCTAATAAGGAGAGGAGTTCTCCCTGGTGACGAGTTAAGGCATAAGCCTTTTTTGAACATTAGCCTGTGAGGCAACACTGTGAGGCAACATTGGGAGGCGACACTCAGGCAACAGTGTAAGGCAACATTGCAAAGATGGATTGAATTGATCGTGCTGCTGCACGTAGTGAAGCGAATCCCAGAAGGATGCGTAACCTGCGTCTTAATGAAACAGAAGACGAATGAAATTGTCGAAGAACTGCTGATGCAGCCCGACAGAGGGCTGCTAGAGCAAGAGAAACAAATGAAGTAACTGAATCACGTAGAACATCTAATGCTGCATGACAACGAGCAACACACAATGCACAAAGAAGTATCATTTCTCCATGCGGAGAATGACATGCTAAGCATGTCGAGGTGAGGAGACTTAAAGCCGCAATGCTCCTCTGGGAAATATGCTAATTATGCAAATTGCATATTTCCCAGAGGAGCATTGCGGCTTTAAGTCTCCTCACCTCGACATGCTTAGCATGTCATTCTCCGCAAGGAGAAATGATACTTCTTGGATATCGGTCAGACACCTCTCTCACAGCCAAACCAGATCTCCCACTTTGCACTGATGAGGGGCAGTACCCCGAAACACAGTGTCTGCAATTGGAGATTCTGGCTTGGCTTTTATCCTAAGTCATGTAACTAGGCTCGTTAAAGGGTCAACATTGACTTTTAGGATTGCTACCTCCAATAGGTGGCACTAGAGTTCTAGTCCTCTTCCTCTCTGAAGAGACAATTTGCATACAATGCACAAAGTGATACACAAATTTCACATAGACGAGTACAAGATAGAAGATATGTCCAAAATGCAAGAGCCACTCGATGACAGCAACTTACATTTGCCGCTAGAGGGCTTCTTACTCAAATTGATGAGACACGTATAGAAGAGCACTTTGCTGGCGAACTGACATTTCGATGTCAGTTCTGCCAATCTAAAAATTTCAAAGACGAAATGGCGCAGGACAAAACATTCCCTTCCTGCTGCAAGATAGGGCGCATCCAATTACGTCCCATTCGTATGGATGATCAATTAGTCAAGTTGATGAAAGGAGAGCATCAGCACTCCAATAACTTTATGGCTAATATAAGGCAATACAATAGCTCTCTTGCTTTGGCATCAATGGGAGCACAAGTAGCGCCACCTCCTGGGTATGGTCCATACTGTTTTCGAATTCATGGACAAATTTACCACAGAACTGCCCCATTGCATCCCGCTGTGGGTGGTACTCCCAAGTATGCCCTGATTTATATCTTGGACAGTGAAGAAGCATTAAGTACAAGAAGTAAAGCAAATAAAAAGTGCCTCCCAGCACTGCTGTCATCTCTTGGAGAGAAAATGGAAGCAATTAACCCACTCGCAAGAGCCTTCACAATGATGAGGGAATTTGAAAGAGAGGAAGAGAGGATTGCTGAATTAGAAAATCGCAATCTACTCGAAATAACAATATCAATTATAAATGACTACAATCATGACCAGAGGCGCAACAATGCACCAAGGTGCAATAAAGTAACTATAATTTATCAAAATGCTTTGGGTGGACCCCCATTTAATAGGGACATCAGAGTTCACCTGAAAAGTGAAAAACAAACAGTTCAAATCAGCTTTCTACACAGAAAGTGTGATGCAATGACATATCCACTTCTATTCCCATATGGAGATAGTGGAAGGACAGCTCTACCCGTGCACTTTCTTCATGGATAGCGCTATTGAATAACTGCACCCGAACAGTATTAACTACACAGTTTTTTCACAAGGTAGGAGTGGCAGGAGAGGTACACCAGTTATTTATGTTTGCTGTTAGTCTGCACATATGCCTGTCTGGTGCGTGGTTACACCCCATTGCGTGGTTTGCAATCCCCACGAGCGCTCGAAGGGCGCACAATCACTCATAGAAATCTATAAGGGTAATGACATTGATTAATAAAGCTTGTCTGTTTAGCTGCAACTATAATGTCTGTTTTTGAGGGAAGATCAGCCTATATGTTTTTGATTAATTCCTTCCAGTGTCTTAAAATGTGTTTTGATTGGTATTTTATATCATCATCTGTAATTTATGCTTTAACCCCTTAGCGACAGAGCCAGCTTGCAGCCTCATTACCAGGCCAATTTTTACAATTCTGACCACTGTCCCTTTATGAGGTTATAACTCTGGAACGCTTTAATGGATCCTGCTGATTCTAAGAATGTTTTTTCATGACATATTGTACTTCATGTTAGTGGTAAAATTTCTTCGATAAGTCTTGTGCTTATTTATGAAAAAAATGGAAATATGGTGAAAATTTTGAAAATTTTGCAATTTTAAAACTTTAAATTTTTATGCCCTCAGATCAGAGAGATGTGTCACACAAATTTCTTAATAAATAACATTTCCCACATGTCTACTTTACATCAGCACAATTTTGGAAGCAAAATTTTTTTTTGTTAGGAAGTTATAAGGGTTAAAAGTTGACCAGCGATTTCTCATTTTTACAACAAAATTTACAAAACCATTTTTTTAGGGACCACATCATATTTAAAGTCATTTTGAGGGGTGTACATGACAGAAAATACCCAAAAGTGGCACCATTCTAAACACTAGACCCCTCAAGGTGCTCAGAACCACATTCAAGAAGTTTATTAACCCTTTAAGTGCTTCACAGGAACTAAAGCAATGTGGAAGGAAAAAATTAATATTTAACTTTTTTTTGCAAAAAATTTACTTCAGAACCAATTTTTTTTATTTTCACAAGTGTTAAAAGAGAAAATAAACCTCTAAATTTGTTATACAATTTCTCCTGAATACGCCGATACCCTATATGTGGGGGTAAACCACTATTTCAGCACACGGCAGAGCTCGCAAGGGATGGAGCGCCGTTTGACTTTTTCAACGCAGAATTGGCTGGAATTGAGATCGGATGCCATGTTGCGTTCGGAGAGCCCTTAATGTGCCTAAACAGTGGAAACCTCCAACAAGTGACCCCATTTTGGAAACTAGACCCATTAAGAGACTTATCTAGATGTGTGGTGAGCACTTTGAACCCCCAAGGGCTTCACAGAAGTTTATAACGTAGAGCCGTGAAAATAAGAAATCTATTTTTTTCCACAAAGATGATCTTTTCGCCCCCAAATTTTTATTTTTTACAAGGGTAACAGGAGAAATCATACCTGCACAGTTGTTATGCGATTTGTCCTGAGTACGCCGATACCCCATATGTGGGGGGGAACCACTGTTTGGGCGCATGGGAGAGCTCGGAAGGGAAGGAGTGCCATTTTGGAATGCAGACTTTGATGGAATGGTCTGCGGGCATCATGTTGCGCTTGCAGAGCCCCTGATGGGCCTAAACAGTGGAAACCCCCCACAAGTGACCCCATTTTGGAAACTAGACCCATTAAGGAACTTATCTAGATGTGTGGTGAGCACTTTGAACCTTCAAGTGCTTCACAGAAGTTTATAACGTAGAGCCGTGAAAATAAAAAATCCATTTTTTTTCCACAAAAATGATCTTTTCGTCCCCAAATTTTTATTTTTACAAGGGTAACAGGAGAAATCATACCCGCACAGTTGTTATGCGATTTGTCCTGAGTACGCCGATACCCCATATGTGGGGGGGAACCACTGTTTGGGCGCATGGGAGAGCTCAGAAGGGAAGGAGTGCCATTTTGGAATGCAGACTTTGATGGAATGGTCTGCGGGCATCATGTTGCGCTTGCAGAGCCCCTGATGGGCCTAAACAGTGGAAACCCCCCACAAGTGACCCCATTTTGGAAATTAGACCCCCTAAGGAACTTATCTAGATGTGTGGTGAGCACTTTGAACCCCCAAGCGCTTCACAAAAGTTTATAAACGCAGAGCCGTGAAAATAAAAAGTCTTTTTTTATTTCCACAAAAGTGATTTTTCAGACCCCAATTTTTAGACCCCCAAAGTTGGCAAATAGTGGAAACCCCTCAATTCTTGCTCCAACCCTAACCCCAACACACCCCTAACCCTAATCCCAACCCTAACCCCCTAATCCTAATTCTAACCCTAATTCTAGTTCGCCCTAACCCTAATTCTAACCCTAGTCGTGACCTGAGCCCTAACCCTAGCCCTAGCACAACCCTAACCCTAACCCTAGCCCTAACCCTAGCCCAACCCTAACCCTAGCCCAACCCTAACCCTAGCCCAACCCTAACCCTAACCCTAGCCCAACCCTAACCCTAACCCTAGCCCAACCCTAACCCTAACCCTAACCCTACCCTAACCCTAACCCTACCCTAACCCTAACCCTAGCCCTAACCCTACCCTAACCATAACCCTAACCCTAGCCCTAGCCCAACCCTAACCCTAACCCTAATGGAAAACTGAAAAAAAAAATATTTTCTTTATTTCATTATTTTGGCCTATATAAGGCTGGTTTCACATTCGCGCTTTTTAAGTGCACGCACGGCCGGGGGTAGCTCCGCCCCCGAGCCGGCTCTCTGCCCGGCGTGCCCGCCCCTTCCTTGTAGCGCCGCCTCCTAGCGCACAGCGGCGCCTGCGATCGGCGCACCCTATCTTTAGCATAGGGTGCGCAGATCGTGCGCAGGCCGTGCGCTAGTTGCGCTTTGACCTGCGCTGCGCACTTTTGACGGTGCGCCGTGCGCGCCAAAATCCGAAAAGTTTGATTTTGGCGCGCACGGCGCACCGTCAAAAGTGCGCAGCGCAGGTCAAAGCGCAACTAGCGCACGGCCTGCGCACGATCTGCGCACCCTATGCTAAAGATAGGGTGCGCCGATCGCAGGCGCCGCTGTGCGCTAGGAGGCGGCGCTACAAGGAAGGGGCGGGCACGCCGGGCAGAGAGCCGGATCGGGGGCGGAGCTACCCCCGGCCGTGCGCGCGCTGAAAAAGCGCTAATGTGAAACCGGCCTAAGGGAGTGATAAACGGGGGGGTTATGTACTATTTTTTTTATTTTGATCACTATGATCGTTTATCATAGTGATCAAAATAATGAATGGAATCTGCCAGCCGGAGCCGGCAGATTCCAGGCGGGCGCACTGCGCATGCGCCCGCCATTTTCAAGATGGCGGCACCCATCGGAGGATGCCGGCGGGACGTGGGACCACTGGGAGGGCACGGAGGGCCACGGAGAGGTACCGGGGGGGGATCGGGGACCCTATTTCTCTCTCCTCTGATGTGCGATCACATCAGAGGAGAGAGAAATTAAATGTAAAATCACGGCTTTTTTTTTTTTGCGGTCGCCGTTATAGGGTTAATAACGGCGATCGCAAAAGCGGGGGTCGGTAAAAACCGACCGATTCATGTTCTCTGGGGTCTCAGCTACCCCTGGCAGCCGAGACCCCGGAGAAAATCCGACACTGGGGGGCGCTATTCACTTAAATCACAGCGCCGTGAATTAACGGCGCTGTGGTTTTAGTACCCTTAATTACCGCCGTTAAAAGGCGTATCGGCGGTCGTTAAGGGGTTAAACATAATATGTATTCTGTGCACATTTTGAAAGTTTGTTATGCTGTCAGTAGAATATAGAAGTATGTATTTTTATGTAGATTCCTTGGAGTGTTGCTACTTTTTCAATTGGTCCGACTTGACGGCAAAGAGCATGTGTGCCTACAGGTATGAGTCCATGTGAAGGATGATGGAAAGGTCCAAGTAATGAGGAGTAGGCATTAAGGAAACTTTAATTCACTCGATCAGGAGTTGAGCCAGCTGCACGAAGGTTTGATATTATATAATATACCCTGACCATTGTTTGTTGTGATTGATATGTATATAGCACTTTGTATAAAACTTTATAAGATTGGCCAGCATGTTGCCAAATCTGAGGACATTGAACTGACATTTCAAGGGACATGGTAGCTCAAATACATCAATTTACAAGATGGCTGTCTCCCCCATAGCGTTCGTTTGGCTGAGCGTTCCTGTGTTGTCTAAGAGAAAGTCGCCAACTGGCATCTCTACTAGCAGCTTATCTAAGGGAAAACATTGCAATCGGCAGTATGAAATCAGACATGCCTGATCAACATTTTCTCTAACATCTTCAGTTGACGGTTGCCCCCATACACAGTGGGTTGGCGAGTTCGGCAGATATTAGTCTAATGTGCATGTGGGCCTTAAAGGATCTGTTCTCATCTGCATTGTAGATTCCAATTTAACTGAAATGAATGTTATTTGAAACGCTGTTCTAAAAAACACTAAAGACCCTCATAACCCCATGAAAAGGTAACCTGAACCCTTGACTTCGATGTGAATGGTCAATCATCTCATGGGTATCGGAGCCTCCTGACTAAAGTTGAGCGAAACGGGTCGAAAAATTTCAAAAGTCGCCGACTTTTGTCACAGTCGGGTTTCATGAAACGAAACCCGACCCTAGGATGAGGTCGGCCACGAGGTCGGCGACTTACGCGCCAAAGTCGAGTTTCAAAAGTTTGTTTTGCGCTCTTTTACAGCCAATCATGATCCACGGACACTGTGGGCAACGTGATGACATAGGCAGGGGTCACCACCATCTTTCAGAAGGGCATGCAAGTGATTGGCTTGCTTTGGTGGGCGTCACTGGGTATAAAAGGGCGTGCACGCCGACCGCCATCTTACTTCTGCCGATCTCAGTATAGGGAGAGGTTGCTGCTGATTCTGTAGGGAGAGCGTTAGGCAGGGAAGAAGACAAAAAAACTGCTTCTGCTGCTAGCGATTTGGCCTGCACAACACACAAGTCACTGTGTGTGCAGTGCAAGGGGAGGCTATATTGTGGTGTATCAGTGGTGTTGGTTGTTGGGCTGCCTTTTAAGGCTTCCTGACAGGCTGGCATTGCTGTTTACCCACTGCTCCGCAAACTGCTTTTTTAAAAGCAATCCAATCTCCCTTATCCTGTAGTCACTTTGGTCACAGCTGTGCCATCGAGCCTGTCACATAGCGTTCAGATATTCATTGGGCCTCACACAATCCACAAGTGTCCAGTGTCCAAAAGTGTGTGCAGAGATTCAAAATCTCCCTTATCCTCTCGTCACTTTGGTCACAGCTGTGCCATCGAGCCTGTCACATAGCGCTCAGATATTCATTGGGCCTCACACAATCCAAAAGTGTCCAGTGTCCAAAAGTGTGTGCAGAGATTCAAAATCTCCCTTATCCTCTCGTCACTTTGGTCACAGCTGTGCCATCGAGCCTGTCACATAACGCTCAGATATTCATTGGGCCTCACACAATCCACAAGTGTCCAGTGTCCAAAAGTGTGTGCAGAGATTCAAAATCTCCCTTATCCTCTCGTCACTTTGGTCACAGCTGTGCCATCGAGCCTGTCACATAGCGCTCAGATATTCATTGGGCCTCACACAATCCACAAGTGTCCAGTGTCCAAAAGTGTGTGCAGAGATTCAAAATCTCCCTTATCCTCTCGTCACTTTGGTCACAGCTGTGCCATCAAGCCTGTCACATAGCGCTCAGATATTCATTGGGCCTCACACAATCCACAAGTGTCCAGTGTCCAAAAGTGTGTGCAAAGATTCAAAATCTCCCTTATCCTCTCGTCACTTTGGTCACAGCTGTGCCATCGAGCCTGTCACATAGCGCTCAGATATTCATTGGGCCTCACACAATCCAAAAGTGTCCAGTGTCCAAAAGCGTGTGCAGAGATTCAAAATCTCCCTTATCCTCTCGTCACTTTGGTCACAGCTGTGCCATCGAGCCTGTCACATAGCGCTCAGATATTCATTGGGCCTCACACAATCCAAAAGTGTCCAGTGTCCACAAGTGTCTGCAGAAATTCAAAATCTCCCCTGTCCTATAGACACCTTGTACCTTGTTTTACATTACTATATAGTTTGTTGGATTTTGTCTACATTTCTACCAAAAATGAGGAAGGCTGGTGGAAGAGGCCGTGGAATTGGGCGGGGGTTGGCAGCTGGTAATGATGGTGTTGGTGGTGGATCTGATGGTAGTGGCAAGAGCAAAATAGGACCGAATGCAGGAGGTGTTGAGCCTGCGTCATCGTCTGGCTACATAAGGCCTCGAACGCTTAGTTTTCTAGGAGTTGGCAAACCGCTTTTAAAGCCAGAGCATCAGGAAAAAGTTTTGTCTTACATTGCTGACTCAGCCTCCAGCTCTATCGCCTCCTCTTCTTCAGTTGTAAAAAGTAAAAGCACTGAGCCGTCATTGGAGGCTCATGTTCATGAACCACACCTTTCCTTGTGTCCTTCACCCCAACCAAGATTGAAGGATGACGCAGGCCATACTACTGATTACTCCATGGAGCTGTTTTCACATACCATGCCTGGATTATCAAGTCAAATGGTGAATTACCCAGGCCAAGATGAATCTGACATGGAGTGCACTGATGCACAGCCGCTGATGGATGATTCTGCTGGTACATTCACTCAGAGCACTACATTGTCCTCGCAGTATACAGAGCCAGATTCTGACCCTGATGAGACTCAGGTGCCCCATCCCGCACACTATACCACCATACACGGTGACACAGAGGAAGGTGCACATGACATAGAAGAGGAGGTGATGGATGACCCAGTTGTTGACCCAGATTGGCATCCATTGGGGGAAGAGGGTGCTGCTTCCAATAGCTCAGATGAGGAGCATCCACAGCAGACATCGACATCGCAACAGCTGTTATCTGGCAGGCCCGTAGCACTCCAAAGACAGGTTCCAAACATCAAAAGAGTTGCTGGACAGCTTGTCCAGAGGGTCAAAAGATCACAGCGTGCTAGGCCGCAAAATGTCTGCCAAAGTAGGAAGAGTGCAGTGTGGCACTTTTTTGAACAAAATCCTCATGATCAGGCCAAGGTTATCTGTAAGAAGTGCGCAAAGACCTTTAGCCGAGGGAAAAATCTGAAAAATTTGAATACCAGTTGCATGCTTAGACATTTAACCAGCATGCACTTGCAAGCGTGGACACAACACCAAACCTCAAGTGCCACATGTGCAACTGATCACAACGAAGGTAGTCAGCAACGCTACATTGTTTCCCCCACTGTAAGCCCACCGGTTATCACAGCAGCAAATGTTGAGGTGTCGTTGCAAGACCACAGCAGTCAGGGAATCCCACTGTTATATCAACGAAAGACTGATTCTAGGCCATCAGAAAGAACACCAACTCCATCACCATCATCAACCCTCTCTCAGTCCGCCCTGTCCACTGCTACTTCCACCATATGCAGCTCTCAAGTCCAGCTCACCCTCCCAGACACTATGAGTAGGTCAAGAAAGTACTCAGTCTCTCATCCGCGTACACTGGGTTTGAACGCCCACATTGCCAAACTAATCTCGTTTGAGATGATGCCCTTTCGGTTGGTGGAAAGCACAGCTTTCCGCGAACTCATGGCCTATGCAGTACCACGCTGTGACCTACCCAGTCGCCACTTCTTCTCTCGCAAAGCCATCCCAGCCCTCCACCATCATGTGAAAGACCGCATTGTCCATGCACTCAAGCAGTCAGTGAGCGGAAAGGTGCACCTCACAACTGATGCATGGTCCAGTCGGCATGGCCAGGGCCGTTACGTGTCCATCACTGCGCACTGGGTTAATGTGGTGGATGCAGGGTCCACAGGGGACAGCGGTGGTGGGACAGTGCTGCCTAGCCCACGGTATAGGAAACAGTTGGCTGTAGGCGTTCGACCCTCCTCCTCCTCCTCCAGAAGCGAAAGCTCGTCCACAGAGCGCAGTCGTACGAGCACTCCATCTGCAGCTGCCACTGTTGCACACGATGTGTCCCCCTATCGAGCAGCTAGTGGAAAGCGTCAGCAGGCTGTGTTGCAGATGATGTGTTTGGGCAACAGACACACCGCCGAGGTGCTGGCTGAGTACTTGAAGCGACAAACTGAGTCATGGCTGGGCAGTGTACATCTTGAGGCAGGCAAGGTAGTTAGTGATAACGGCCGTAATTTTGTGGCAGCCATAGCCCTTTCAAAACTCAGCCACATACCTTGCTTGGCTCACACCTTGAACCTGGTGGTGCAGTGCTTCCTCAAAAATTATCCGGAGTTAACAGCCCTGCTCCAGAAGGTGCGAAGACTGCGCGCGCACATCCGCCGGTCGCCTGTACACTCCGTTCGTATGCAGAAGCTGCAGCGATTGCTCCACCTTCCCAACCACCGCCTCATTATCGACATTGCAACAAGGTGGAACTCCACCCTGCACATGGTGGAGCGGCTGTGCGAGCAGAGGCAGGCCATAATGCATTTGTGGGAGGATACACGGCCAGGCACTTTGAGAGCAGACATGGAGTTGACAGGTGTGCAGTGGTCGAAGCTGAAAGACCTCTGTAAAGTCCTTCAGTGTTTTGAGGAATGCACACGGCTGGTAAGCGCAGACGACGCCATCCTAAGCATGAGCATCCCACTTATGCGTCTGCTCATGCAAACTTTGACGCACCTTAAGGAGCAGGCGTCTGCAGCCAATGTTGATGAGGAGGAAGAGGAGGAGGGAATCCTTGATGACATTCAGCCATTGTCTGCTCAGGGACCTCTCCTGGATGAGGTGGAGGAAGAAGAGGAGGAGGAGGATGATGATGGGGATGATTACTTAGGGGAGGAGGATGCATCTCGTGGGGCAAGTGAAAATGTTGGCGTGGCAAGGTCTGGTACAGGGTTTGTGCGTGACTGGAGGGATGTGGATTTGCCAGAAAGTGCTCCTCCACCCAGCACTCGCAGTGCATCATTGACACCGGGAACATTGGCCCACATGTCAGATTATGCCTTGCAGATCCTAAAAAGGGACCCCCGCATTGCCAAAATGATGAACGATGACGACTACTGGTTGGCCAGCATCCTGGATCCACGCTATAAAGGCAAATTACAAAACATCATGCCACAGGAGAACCTTGACCTAATATTGGCTAATAAACAAGCAACTCTGGTAAATCGGTTGCTTGAGGCATTCCCAGCACACAGCAGCGGTGATGGTTCTCACACGAGCCGTACGGGCCGGGCGCAGCTTGGCAGAGGTGTTCGTGGTGCACACAGCAGAAGTGGCGTTGGAGACAGGGGTTTCATGACAATGTTGTGGACTGATTTTTCAAATACCGCTCACACAACTGGTAATACTGCATCGATGGAAAGTGACAGGAGACAGCAGTTGTCAACTATGGTTACAAACTACTTTTCCTCCCATATCGATGTTCTCCCACACAGGTCATTCCCCTTTGACTATTGGGCCGCTAAACTGGACACCTGGCCTGAATTGGCCCAATATGCCTTACAGGAGCTCGCTTGCCCAGCTGCAAGTGTGCTATCGGAAAGAGTCTTCAGTGCAGCTGGATCAATCCTGACAGAAAAAAGGACCCGTCTGTCAACCCAAAATGTGGATGATCTAACCTTCATTAAAATGAACCATGCATGGGTTTCCAAGGATTTTGTCCCACCTTCCCCTGATGACACATAGGGTGACAGAAAAATGGCTTGCTTTGGTCCACCTCTTCCTGGGACTTCACCTATTTCGCCTTTTGCATCAGCTGAATGTCCAACATCAACATATGCCACTTTCTCAAACTCCCTAACAGTGCTGCCTCCCGCCCCATGGCCGGGGTCACCACCTAGCGCACGACACCGTGCGAGTGCCGTTGCCCTGGACAGGTGGGTAGGCCGACTCTTGGGCGCGGGCACTGGCACAGGGTCCCTCATAGTGCAATCAAGTGTCTCTGACGGTGGTGGTGCACACCCGCCGTCAGACACACCGCCGTACTATGAGGGGCCCAGTGCCAGTACCGACGCCCACGAGTGGGCCCCCCTTTCTTGGGCAGGGCCCCAGCATTTGCAATCTTTACCTCTCCCTGCTCCTCCGCTGTGTAATCTGGGCCGTCAAATCCATACTGTGCCTGACACCGTCTGAGCCTGCCTCCTGAGACATATATTTTGAATGTGTATGCTATCCATACATGTTATCTGGGGATACGGTACCCTTTCTAACCTTTGTGCAATCACGTGCAATCCATACTGGGCCTAACACCGTCTGAGCCTGCCTCCTGAGACATATATTTTGAATGTTTACGCTATCCATACATGTTATCTGGGGATACGGTACCCTTTCTAACCTTTGTGCAATCACGTGCAATCCATACTGGGCCTAACACCATCTGAGCCTGCCTCCTGAGACATATATTTTGAATGTGTACGCTATCCATACATGTTATCCGGGGATACGGTACCCTTTCTAACCTTTGTGCAATCACGTGCAATCCATACTGGGCCTAACACCGTCTGAGCCTGCCTCCTGAGACATATATTTTGAATGTGTACGCTATCCATACAAGTTATCTGGGGATACGGTACCCTTTCTAACCTTTGTGCAATCACGTGCAATCCATACTGGGCCTAACACCGTCTGAGCCTGCCTCCTGAGACATATATTTTGAATGTGTACGCTATCCATACATGTTATCCGGGGATACGGTACCCTTTCTAACCTTTGTGCAATCACGTGCAATCCATACTGGGCCTGACACCGTCTGAGCCTGCCTCCTGATGTATAGACATATATTTTGAATGTGTACGCTATCCATACATGTTATCTGGGGATACGGTACCCTTTCTAACCTTCGTGCAATCACGTGCAATCCATACTGGGCCTAACACCATCTGAGCCTGCCTCCTGAGACATATATTTTGAATGTGTACGCTATCCATACATGTTATCCAGGGAAACGGTACCCTTTCAAACCTTTGTGCAATCACGTGCAATCCATACTGGGCCTAACACCATCTGAGCCTGCCTCCTGAGACATATATTTTGAATGTGTACGCTATCCATACATGTTATCTGGGGATACGGTACCCTTTCTAACCTTTGTGCAATCACGTGCAATCCATACTGGGCCTAACACCGTATGAGCCTGCCTCCTGAGACATATATTTTGAATGTGTACGCTATCCATACATGTTATCTGGGGATACGGTACCCTTTCTAACCTTTGTGCAATCACGTGCAATCCATACTGGGCCTAACACCGTCTGAGCCTGCCTCCTGATGTATAGACATATATTTTGAATGTGTACGCTATCCATACATGTTATCTGGGGATACGGTACCCTTTCTCACCTTTGTGCAATCACGTGTAATCCATACTGGGCGTGAGAACGGATGGCGAGCTGTTAAGCAAGCTACAGCACCTGTGGTTTGCACACGTAAGTTTTTAATTTTTTCAGGAATGACGGTTAGGCCTAATTCCGGAACTGCGGTTGACCTGCACTTACTGGGAAATTATCGTTCGCGGGTAATAATTGTAATCAGTGATCCCCATCACTAACGTTGTTCAGCGGGTTATCTGCACCCGTAAGCGACAAACGCTGGCCTTTTCAGTGTAGCGCACATGCAGCCACGGACATGTAAGGGCATGACACACCAGTTATTGGCCAATCTCATGTGCCAGAGCCTCACGTGTCCCTCTAGTAAGCCGGACTCGGACCGCGGGGCATGACGGAGTCTCGTTCGTTAACGGAATTAAGCTTGCAATGTGTGCATCTGTTCTGTAGCTGGCATGGTTGAGGTTTCCCAGGTGGAGTCGAATTTAACCGTAGGCTCCACTCCTGGTGGTGCCCTTCTGGACATTCCTTTAAGGTTCAGCTTTGCAACCATACTGCCCACGTAAAAGAAACACTTTGCCTTCATGAACGCTGTTTGGAGGGTCATGACTCGTGGGAATAACGCCGCCCAATCAGTTAACCTGCTAGAGAGATCCTTCGTTGCTCCCAAGCATGACATCACACTCCCTAGGAAGAAGGTAATGCCACTGTGGCGACCGTACTCCTGGGGGCGACACAAGTGCACTGATGCCCAGCCACTGCTCGATGAATCTGCTGGTACATTGACCCAGACCACTACATTCCCCTCGCACGCTACACGACCTGAATCTGACCCTGATGAAACTCAGGTTACTCTTCCCATATACAGTTCCATCTTACACGGTGACAAAGAGGAAGCTGCAGATGAAAGTGCAGGTTCGGCCCACCCGCCATCAGACACACCACCGTACTATCATGGGCCCTGTGCCAGTGCCGTCGCCAACGAGTGGGCCCCCCCTGCTTGCCCAGGATCACAGCACTTGCAAAGTTGAAATACTGTGCAGTGAGATGGAAGATGGGGACGACGAGGAATCCAGAGAAGTACAGGGATTCCCTAGCGAGGAGACTTATTTGATTGTTTTCAATGTTGGGACAGCAATTTTTGGGGAGCACTATACTCTGGAGAATGATAGATGGGGCCCACCATACACTGGAACATTCCAAAGGTGGACATCAGACACTGGAGCAGCATTTACAGGGCCCATTATACACTAGAGCATTAGAAATGGGGCCCATTATGTTTGGAGCATTATTTGGGCCCATAAGACAGTGGAGCTTCATCCATGGGGACCAACATATACTGTAGCATTACGTGGAGCTCATCATATACTGTTTCAAACATTATATGGGACCAATGATTCTGTATGGAGAAATAGATGGGCCTCGTCATGAGATGTAAAAAGTGAGGTATTTTTCATTGTACTATACCGCTATTTCTCTGCCGTATCGGAGCATGATGAGTTGTGGTATGTGTTAAAGGGGCGCTCTTTCGCCCAGGGCACATGAAAACCTGCAGCCAGCCCTCCCCCCCACAACTTTAGCCAAATAACCCCCATTTTTCAGTGCGTAACTTGTATTATGAAGTTAATTAAGGTTGACAAGCTTAAGTAAGAAGAATTGATGCTTTTGGCATTCAAATGGGCACTGTAGGTGTGTTTCCTGTCCTCCTCTCACTGCCGACTTTTATTCCCCATTGACTTACATTGGGTTTCGTGTTTCGGGACGACCCCGACTTTTCCCTATAATCGGACGATCTTGCTCGACCCGACTTTTGGAAAAGTCGGGTTTCACGAAACGAAACGCGACCCTAAAAAACCAAAAGTCGCTCAACTCTACTCCTGACTATCCTTCAATAGATGATGACAAATTTGAAGACCCCTAGGTAAACTTCCATTAGATGTGTCGACCAGAGGCTTTCTATCCTCTCCCCTTATCCCCAGAGCATGAGAATGAGCAGATTAGGAGAGATTTTTGCTGTCTTATTAGGTGACAACTTTGCGACATTTATAGACTCCTGTAGAAATTTAGATTTTACAATCATGATTACATTTATCTTATTTTGCACTTGATTACATTGGTCCATATATTATAGAAAATTTGCATCTGTCGGTCCATCTATCATGCGCCATTCATAATGATCAAGTCTTCTTGCTTGACTTGGCATTAGACCTCCTTAGGCCCGAGAGTCTGTTTGCAATAGCTACCTCTGCACCTAAGCTACACCTAAGCTAGTACCAAAGAATAATGACTCCTTGAAAGAAAAAGATGAAAGGATAACAGTTATTTTTACCCTGCACCACAGTTTACTTATGTAACATACATTTCCTATCTTCAGAGTCACCTTACAGGGACGGCTGGGATACATTATTTTAAATGATTAAGTTCAGGAAATACAGTAGACTTGGATATTTCACTTGGCTTAAACATAAGTAAACAACATATATTACCAAAAAATCTTTGTAACTTTAATTTGCAAAAAAAAAAATCAAATAGATTTTCATAATGTTCAAAGCAAATGGCATAAAGTGGAATTAGCCGCTACAAAGAAGCTTGCCTCGCCAATCCTACAACGAGGGGACTATTACCAGAAGCTGTAAGTGAATGTTCTTTTAATTAACTACATTTATCTTTAGGCGCTGTTTTGACAGAAATTGTAACATAAACATACTTAAGAAATACAAAGGATAAAATCAAAGTATAGAAGTCTATATTATGTTCAACAGACGTACAGTGAGAAATGCGGAATTCTGCTGCATTCAGAGATTACAGTCATAAAATGACGTCACTAAAATCTGATTCCCAAGCATAGCAGAGCAATGACAAATTCCGACTTCAAGTAATTGCTGTCTATATTTCACAGTAAAATGAAAGAGTCGACAAGTAAAAAAAAAATAAAAAATCCCGAAGTTGGTTCTTAAAGGGGTTTTCTGGGCTTTTCACATAATCTCAGTACATATCTGGGCTGCAGAATTATGACAATAAGTAATTTACTTTCTGTCACTAGTTTGCATGGTTTTCTAGAGATTCTGAACAGAACGTCCAAGGGGGGGTGTTATGGCATTGAAATGAGACCTAGTCATAACCTCCTACTCTACTCCAAACATGCCCTCTATAGCAACAACCCCACCCTCCATAGCTACAGGCCTTCCCCGTCCACATGAAGCAGCCCTCATCACACAGTAACAAATTCTTCCCCTCCAGCAGCCTCAGTGCAGAGAGCTGCTCCTCCCCCAGACACACACTGAACAGTTATCTATGGAAAGTGAAACTAGTGATGAGTGAAAATCGTCCTGTATTCTGGGCCACTCCATGATTACAATACATAACTCATCAGTAATTCCTTTCCTCACTGTCCCAGGCTGCTGGCAGCAGTGAGAACAGACTGTGTGATGGCCAGTGATGGAGGTCTACAGCTTCTAATCTGCACAGGGGATGGCAGTCTCAGATGTAATCTGTTGTGTGACAACACCTCTGCTGCTGTGAGCTCATTTTCGGGTTTGCCTCTGGCTTCTGGTGAGGGTTATGGAGCTGGCTGTGCTGACAGAGGAGTAGTGAGTTCTCTATCTGGACTCCCTCTGTTGGTGAAGGGAGGTAATGAAGCTGATCTAAATGGCAGAGACCGGCCACCTGAAGAAGAGGACTGCGATTGGACATCAGGAGTTTCTGATTGGATTTAAGGCAGCCGACTCCCTAGTTTCTTACTGGTGATTTTTCTTGACTGTGGCTTCTGGTTTCCAGTTTGGTTCCTGCCTTCCTAAAGCTAAGTTTTCTCTGCTATTGTTCATATGAGTTTTGTCTGGTTTACTTAGCTTTTGTGTTCAGCCAGCCCTGGCTGGGACTGGGCTGAATCCACATTTTGTCTCTGATCAGTTGATCTCTTTTGCTCTGTCTTCAGAATATACCTGAGTGCTGATATAGTGATTTGAAGTCTAGCGACTTCAGGGCCTTTTTCTATCAGACGTGTTGGACATTTTTTTTGGCAGGGTTTTTTGCGTGATTGCAGACAGCAGCTTTTCTTTCCTGTCCTTTCTAGTTAGTGAGGGCCCCATCGTTTGCTCAGCCTATCTTTCTATCTGTGTCTGTGTTTTCATCTTGTTTCACCGACAATACATGTTGGGGGCTGTCTATTGCTTTGGGGTCTGCTCTGGGGCAGTTTATATTTTCCCTTTCCTTCTTTAGGCTTATTTAGTTCTCCGGCCATGACGAGGCATCTAGGACCACTGTAGGCACGCTCCACGGCTACAGCTAGTTGTTGTGGATAGAATCAGGGGTCTGCAATCCGCTAGTTACCAACCTCTCCGGTTTTCTGGGCTTAGCTTGCTTTTTGTTTTTTCCTCCTCGGTGACTCATTCATAACACTCTGCTGTGTGAATGAGACAGCTCTGTGTCACTGATGTCTTCACACAGCAGCAGATTTGGTGCAGTGTATGTGTGAGCACTGTGTCTCTAATGACACAAATACTGATGGGAGCAGCCTTTCCCAGAATACAGGATGATTTTCCCTCCTCACTAGTTTCACTTTCCATAGATCACTGTTCAGCGTGTGTCTGGGGGAGGAGCAGCTGGGTGGTTCTGCTCTCTGCACTGAGGCTGCTAGAGGGGGAGGATTTGTAATTGTGTGATGAGGGCTTCTTCATGTGGACGGGGAGGGCCTGTAGCTATGGAGGGTGGGGTTGTTGCTATAGAGGGCATGTTTGGAGTAGAGTAGGAGGTTACGACTAGTTCTCATTTCAATGCCATAGCACCCCCCCTTGGAATTTCTGTTCAGAATATCTAGAAAACCGTGCAAAGTAGTGACAGAAAGTAAATTACTTATTGTCATAATTCTGCAGCCCAGATATGTACTGAGATTATGTGAAAAGCCCAGACAACCCCTTTAATTGTGTGTGCTGGAATTCCTCCTAAAAAAACAATTTTAGAGCATATTTTCTATGATTTATGCCGCACCAATGAACATGTGTAAATAAGTTGACAATTATTAGTTTCAATAGCTGTGACTACACAGTCTGACCTGATTAAAGGGCTGACCATATCAAAGTACATAGTGGCACACCTCGTGAAGAAGAGGAATGGTGACAGCCAGCTGTTAGTTTCACCTGTGATTACATCGCGTTTGCAGTTTCTGATCTAGGGATATTCAGCGAGAGGACTCCCAACATACACCTTTGACAGAATACTGCAGTACAGGCTCGGACTGGCTCACAGAGGAACAGGAGAATCCTCGGGAGGCCCCTGTGAAGTAGTTCTAATGAGTACTGCCTTTACACTTAATTCACAATTTGCAGAAAAAGGTATAATCAAGCTGGGCAAATTAATATTACACAGAAGCCAAAGTAAATTTGTCTTCTTAGGGTCAGGTTGTTTTTGCAGGTAACTAAACAGTGGGCGCCAAGAATCAATGTTGCTGGAGGGACTTTCCAACCCATTTCGACACTGCTACAGTGTATCCCATTTTAGGCACATAGTGAGATACATCTATTTATATAATTGCCTTGTAATGTTTTCAATTCCTCTTCTGTCCAGATGTTACCGTATTCCAGAATTCCTAGCGGAGGAAGTTCACTGACCGGCATATTGGGACACCCAAGTGATGGGTGTCTCAATATGGAAAATGTTGCTGGTACCAACCTTTTGTGTGGTACCACCAGCGGAACACCGTTGCACCACGCACACACACACATTCACTCTATATGCCATACTCACACACACTCACACACACTCACAATCACACACTCACGCAGCTTCTTGCATGTTACCACCAGCGGAATACCGTCACACTGGGCCTGCACAAATTCCACGCAGGCACACTGAATCATTCAGCTGATCCCGGTGGAATATGCACGACGTGTCTACGCAATCTTGGGGATGCCCAATTTTGGATTATTTATTCATATGCTAACATAAGGTTCATTCATTGGAGCGTACTCATATTTTCATGTGTTTTGGTCATTTTATCATACATACAGTATGTCTTTGTCATGTAGGATCAGGTTTATGCACTACCTGTTATAAGCACGGGACCTTGGGTGATGTGTTATTGTCATTGTAGTTTTTTAATGGTGTTTTATCATGTATGTGTCTTTTTGTGGTCTGGTATTTGAATAAAATTATTGATTTATATATATATTTTTTTTTTTCTTATTTAGGTGTGCGCTATTTTTATGAATTGGTCTTTTCTCCTGCTTGTGTCTACAGGCAGAGGAAGCTGGTAACATTAAAGGGGTTTTCCTACGAACGAAAGTTCATTTTAAAAATTGTCTGTGTCAGACCGTGTACAGAGCATACCATATCTCCTGGGCAGGGCAGGAAGCAAAAGAATACTGACATTACAGCAGGGGATCACAGATGATTAATTTTGTGGGGTAAAATATGTCACTGACTGTTTTTAAACAATATTTTACCTCACAAACTGTATCTTCTGCGATCTCCTGCTGTAATGTCAGTATTGTCTTTTGCTTCCTCCCCTGCCCAGGAGCTGTGGTGTGTTCTGTACACGGTCAGACACAGGGGTGAGAGAGACAGAGCACAGGGGGAGACAGCTCAAATGGGAAAGCACATGAGGGGAGAACACAGCACAGGAAGGAGATAGACAGCAGACAGCAGAGTTCCGATACTTTTTGCATATCGAATACCGGAATCGGAAGTTCCCATAATGCTATGAGCCAGTTTGATTTGATTCAGCCAATGAGGAATCCTCTGAAGTGTGGGCACATCCTGTTAGTCATGTAGGCATGTTAACTAATGGCATGGCTGTGATTGGCTGCTGAAATGGTGTCATGATGCACTATAAAAGCCGCTGCCGCCATTTAGGGTTCACTCTGCTGTGAATTCAGTTAGGGACAGGCTGCTGTTCAAGACTCTGAGGGACAGTTAGAGAGAGCGATTTGCTAAATAATATTGTGCTTTACCCAGGCTACATTATCAATCACTGTAGCTTTCTTTTGCCTTGCAGCACTGTTAACAGCTGTCTGCAAGGTCTGTGTGAGTACAACTCACGCAGTAGTGTGTCATGCAGCCACCTCTGGTTGTAGGCTGCTCAGCTTGCGTCACTGTCTCATACATATTTTTGTTTAATTGCTGCTCATTTTTTATTAATTCTCCTATTAGTGTGCATCCATCTGTATCCATATACATTGGTTGCAAACACTATAGGCATAGACAGCGGAGCCTTTCTGCAGCCTTTCAGTGCTAGTGCCCAGTTCTCTGCACTGTTCACGGCTGTCTGTGAGGTCTCTGTGTGTGAGTGCAGCTCACGTTGTAGTGTATTCTGCAGCCATCTCTGGTTGTAGTCCGCTCAGTGTGCGTCACTGCCTCATACATAGTTTTTTTTTTGTTTTATTGCAGCTCATTTTTCCTGATTTTTTGCTCCTATTAGTGTGCTTCCATCCGTATCCATCAACATTGGTTGGTTGCAAACACTATATAGGACTAGATAGAGGAGCCTTTTTTCTGGCTTGTGCCCTGCAGCCGCAGCCAGATTAGTATTAGCCTATTTTTTGGAGCCTCATCTATTGCATTGTAGGTTACCTTCCTGCATTGTAATAGCTCCAAAAAGTTTGTGATACTATCGCTTTCACATCTTTGGTCACATCCTTTTTGTTTTTTTGAAAAAAAAAACACGTAAATAAAGTTCACCAAACACTCCACTTGACAGTTGTGTAGGCCACATTAGCTCATATTAAAGTGTAGTCCACACACTTTATAAAATTATTGTTTCTTATATCTGTTAGCAGCTGTTCAGGAAAAAGCACACTAAGCCCCCTTTGTACTTTTCTGCCTATCTTTATCAGTCTACCAAGATGAAGTAGGCAGGGAGTAAGGCATGTGGTCATGGGTGTGGAGTTTCAGCAGGGAGAGGACATGGGGATTCTGTGCCTGCTGCGGACACCAGTGACTCAACATCCCCAGTTTTACCAGGCAACAGTCCTTTATGCGCAGCTTTGTAGGACCTCGCCGTACCCCACTACTGCGGGATGAACAAATTGAAGACGTTGTCGGATGGATGGCAGCTAACACATCGACTTCAATGACTTCCATATCCTCTCAGGGCCAGAGCACTGAAGAGCAACCATCTGTCTCTTTACCACCTGCCAAATTGCCCAGGCAGTCAGAGAGCCCTGGACAGGAGCCATCTCTACTTCTGTTCTCTGAATCTCTTGGCTTGGAAACAGGGGGCCAGCCAAGCAGAATTCTAGAATGTGAAGAAGAGGGAGTATGCAGTGATGCGCAACTGCTTTGTCCCTCTGAATCTGAAGAGGCGGGTGGGCCAGTGCCTATGGTCAGCACATCTCAGTACGTATCAGATGATGAGACTCAGGTGCCACTTTCTGGTGCGTACTGTGCTGGCAAGACTACCCAGGAGAAGCAGGTGTTTGAAGAGGGGAGTTTAGATGATGAGATCCTTGACCCATCATGGCGTGAGGAACAGGAAGGTGGTGGGAGCAGGTCTGAGGAAGAGATTCCCCAAACGGCCAAAACAGGAGGGAGAGGGAGGGGGCAGACTTGGTTGCCTGTAACCTCCACTTCGGCACCCGTTAGGAGCATTCCTCTTCCAAAACCCAAAACGGGCGCTCCCAGGACTTGCAGTGCGTGGTCCTTTTTTGACACAGTTGCAGATGACATTTGCTTTGTCAATTGCAAGCTGTGTAATCATAAAGTCAAAAGAGGGAAAAGTGTCAGCAACCTGAATACCACAAATATGTGGAAACATGTGCGGACCAAGCACGTGGTGGAGTTACAAAGACACACTGAAGACGTAGGCCAACCTACAGCACCACCTACCACCTCTTCAGCTCGTGTTGTAGCCTCTTCCTCCAGCTCACACACAGCTGGTTCAGCTTCCTCACAGGATCGCCATGGAAGAACCTCTGGCACTGTTGTCCAGAGACCCAGTGACATTCCACCCTCAGCACCACGTTCCCTGTCATCCTCACACTCCCAGGCCACTCGACAGCCATCGGTAGCACAGGCATGGGAGAAAAGGCGGCCATACTCGGCAAACCATCCCCGAGCACAGGCTCTGAATGCTGGCATTGCCAAACTACTGGCCCTTGAAATGCTCTCATTCAGGCTGGTGGAGACTGACACCTTCCGTAACTTCATGGCATTGGCAGTCCCACAATACACCATGCCCAGCCACTTTTATTTCAGCAGGCAAGCTGTCCCTGCCCTGCAAAAGCATGTGGAGGGAAAAATTAAACATGCGCTACTAAACGCCGTCAGTAGCAAGGTCCACCTGACCACCGATGCGTGGACCAGTAACCATGGACAGGGATGATACCTTTCCCTCACTGCCCATTGGGTCAATGTTGTGGAGCCGGGTACAGATCTTGAGAGTGGCGCTGTATCTGTTCTGCCAACTCCAAGGATTGCAGGAATCCAGTCTGTACACATTGACTCCTCCTCATACTCCAGTTCCTCAGAATCAGCATTGCAGGAGCCTGTTACGACCGATATGAGCACAGCTGTGGCCAAATGTCAACAGGCCGTACTGAAATTAATTTCTTTGGGGAATCGAAGCCACACAGCGCAGGAGCTCTGGAATGCCATCAAGCAGGAGAGCGACGTGTGGTTTGTGCCAGCGAATCTCCAGCCAGGCTTGGTAGTGTGTGACAATGGCCGAAATCTGGTGGCAGCTCTGGGCCTAGGCAACCTCACTCACATCCCATGTCTGGCACATGTGCACAACTTGGTCGTGCAGAGCTTTCTGAGGGACTATCCGGATCTTGATGCACTGCTGCACAAGGTCCACATAGAGTGCGCTCACTTGCAGTGTTCCAGCATGGCAAGATCGCGCATTGCAGCTCTGCCGAGCCGATTCCGCTTTCCGGAACATCGCATAATATGTGACCTACCCACCAGGTGGAATTCAATGTTACATATGTTGGAGCGGTTGTGTGAGCAGCAGGCAGCAGTAATTGAGTACCAGCTGCATCAGGCGCAAACCAGTCGCACTGTGCGCCGGTCACACTTCAGCACCACTGAGTGGGCCTCTATGAAGGACATCTGCCACGTTTTGTGTGCCTTCGATAATTCCACTCGGATGGCGAGTGCAGATGATGCACTAGTCAGCATGACTGTCCCCCTTATCTGACTGCTTCAAAAAACACTGAAAGCACTAAGGGAGGAGGTTTTGGAAGAGGTGGAGGATGAGGAGTCACAAATGCCATCTGCTTCTGGACAGTCTGCGCAACGTGGGTCCTCACAAAGGCCTAGGCAGGGGACACTTTGTGAGGAGGATGAGGAGGAGTCAATGGAGGAGGAAGACATCTCTTCAGAGGAGGGAGGTACACAATGCTCTAGTAGTCAGTATGTACAGTGAGGGTGGGGTGATGCAGAGCAGGCAGAGATGACACCTCAAGCAGGGGACAGTGTTTCTTGGGCAGTTGGGAGTCTGCAGCACATGGTTGATTTCATGTTGCAGTGCCTGAGAAACGACCGCCGCATCGCCCACATTCTCAACACAGCTGATTATTGGGTGTACACCCTCCTAAATCCTCGCTACCGGGACAACTTACAAAGCCTCATAACACCGTTGAACCGGGAGCGTAAAATGCGGGAGTACCAAGACACACTGGTGCATTCCATCATGTTCTCCATTCCACCCGAGAGCAGTGCTGCTAGTGCTTTACAAAGCAGCTCTGTGCGTCGCGGAAGTGGAGGAAGCTCTGCACAAAGATGGAGCAGAGGCAGCGCCTCAGCACAAGGCAAGACCAGAATGGCCCAAAAGTGGCAAAGTTTTGTGTGCCCGCCACAAATGTCTACACCATCACAGACGGCTCCAGTCAGCAGGACGCAACGTTTCTCTCAGATGGTGACAGACTACATGTCTTGCCGTGTCAGTGTACTCCCAGACAGCTCTTCCCTCTTCAAGTTTTGGGTCTCTAAGCTGGATACATGGCCAGAGCTTAGCCAGTATGCATTGGAGGTGCTGGCTTGCCCTGCTGCTAGTGTATTATCAGAACGCGTCTTTAGTGCCGCGGGTGGTGTACTAACAGACCGTCGCACACGACTATCCTCCGATAACGTTGACCGGCTTACTTTTCTGAAAATGAGCAAGGCCTGGATCTCGCCGGAATTTGCCAGTCCTCTTCCAGAATAAATAATTGGTTGGCAACAGTATCCAGGTCTCCTGTTGTGTTCATGTTTCTACCACCTGAACTGTAATCCCTGGGCTCCAACACCGCAAGTTGTTGCTCAGAAGTGCCGTCTGCACAGAGAAAAACACTAGCTCCTGTGTTAGTGGAGTTAAGTAACACCAGCTGCTCCCCTGCTGTGTCCGGCAATATCTCCTGCTCCCTCCACATTCAAACTACATCAGATTTTACACTTGCTCCAAGTAGGCCTCAGCCTAAACCCTGATTGACCCTGGGCTCCAACATTGCCAGTTGCTGCTCAGAAGTGCCATCTGCATAGAGAAAAACACTAGCTCCTGTGTTAGTGGGGTTCAGTAACGCCAGCTGCTCCCCTGCTGTGTGTCCAGCAATATCTCCTGCCCCCTCCACATTAAAACTACATCAGATTTTACACTTGCTCCAAGTAGGCCTCAGCCTACTCCATGATTGACCCTGGGCTCCAACATCGCCAGTTGCTGCTCAGAAGTGCCATCTGCACAGAGAAAAACACTAGCTCCTGTGTTAGTGGGGTTCAATAACGCCAGCTTCTCCCCTGCTGTGTGTCCGGCAATATCTCCTGCTCCCTCCACATTCAAACTACATCAGATTTTAGACTTTCTCCAAGTAGGCCTCAGCCTACTCCATGATTGACCCTGGGCTCCAACACCGCCAGTTGTTGCTCAGAAGTGCCGTCTGCACAGAGAAAAACACATGCTCCAGTGTTAGTGGGGTTCAGTAACGCCAGCTGCTCCCCTGCTGTGTGTCCGGCAATGTCTACTGTTGCCTCCACATTCACACTACTACTGATTTCAAACTTGCTCCAATTAGGCCTCTGGTTCCACTCTGTCTCTAGTATTTACCCTGGCCTCCAGCACTACTAGTAGTGGGAATGTGGACAGAGCAGGAGACATTGCTGGACACACATCAGGGGATCAGCTGACGTTACTGAACCCCAGTAACACAGGAACAAGTGTTGATTGTGCAGACGGCACTTCTGAGCAGCAACTGGTGGTGTTGGAGGCCAGGGTAAATACTAGAGGCAGAGTGGAGCCAGAGGCCTAATTGGAGCACGTTTAAAATCAGTAGTAGTCTACAACAGATATTAAACTTGATGAAATTAGGCCTCAGCCTACACCCTGATTGACCCTGGGCTCCAACATCGCCAGTTGCTGCTCAGAAGTGCCGTCTGCACAGTCAACATATGCTCCAGTGTTATTGGGGTTCAGAAATGTCATCTGATCCCCATCTGTGTGTCCGGCAATTTCTCCTGCTCTGTCCTCACTCACACCACTACAGATTTTAAACTTGCTCCAATTAGGCCTCTGTCTCCACTCTGTTTGTAGTATTTTCCCTGGGTTCCAGCACCGCCAGCTGTTTCCCGGCATTGTCTTTGGCACAGATACTCCCTCCTGTCCAGCCTGGCTCCAGCACGCATGCTGTTTCCGGGTAGTGTCAATGTCACTTTGCCACCAATACATTGTCCTGTCGTGTTGCGGTCGGGTTAGCCGAGTCTATGGTGCCTGCAGTTTATGGGCTTCCTATGTGGGCTGCGGGATCTGGCAACAAAGGCTGGTTCCGTAGTGCCAATAGGACAAGCACCCCCTGTAGGACTGTGGGTTTCGATAACTGTGGCCGGCTCGCGGCCTTGCAACTTTGCTTTTCATGGGTACCTTCTGCTACCCATTCGGGTTCCAGCACCGTCAGCTGGTTCTTGGCAGTGCCTTTGGCTTAGGTGCCTCCTTCTCGGTATCCAAGTTCCAGCAATGTCTGCTGGTCCTTGGTAGTGCTTTCTAGCACAGGTACCTCCTGCTTAGTAACTGGGTTCCAGCACCGTCAGCTGGTCCTCGCTAGTGCCATTGGCTCTTGTTCCTTCTGCTGCCTTCCGGGTTCCAGCACCGTCAGCTGGTTCTCGGCAGTGTCTTTGGCACGGGTACTCCCTCCTGCCCAGCCTGGTTCCAGCACGCCTGCTGTTTCCGGGTAGTGTCAACGTCACTTTGCCACCAATACAATGTCCTGTCGTGTTGCGGTCGGGTTAGCCGAGTCTATGGTGCCTGCAGTTTATGGGCATCCTATGTGGGCTGCGGGATCTGGCAACAAAGGCTGGTTCCGTAGTGCCTATAGGACAAGCACCCCCTGTAGGACTGTGGGTTTCAGTAACTGCGGCCGGCTCGTGGCCTTGCAACTTTGTTTTTCATGGGTACCTTCTGCTACCCATCCGGGTTCCAGCACCGTCAGCTGGTTCTCGGCAGTGCCTTTGGCTAAGGTGCCGCCTCGGTATCCGAGTTCCAGCAACGTCTGCTGGTCCTTGGTAGTGCTTTCTAGCACAGGTACCTCCTGCTTAATAACCGGGTTCCAGCACCGTCAGTTGGTCCTCGGTAGTGCCATTGGCTCTTGTTCCTTCTGATGCCCCTCCGGGTTCCAGCACCGTCAGCTGGTCCTCACTAGTCCCACTGGCTCTTGCAGCTTCTGCTACCCATCCGGGTTCCTGTACTGTCAGCTGGTTCTCGTCAGTGCCTTTGGCTTAGGTGCCTCCTTCTCGGTATCCGAGTTCCAGCAACGTCTGCTGGTCCTTGGTAGTGCTTTCTAGCACAGGTACCTCCTGCTTAGTAACCAGGTTCCAGCACCGTCAGCTGGTCCTCGGTAGTGCCATTGGCTCTTGTTCCTTCTGCTGCCCCTCCGGGTTCCAGCACCGTCAGCTGGTCCTCGCTAGTTCCATTGGCTCTTGCAGCTTCTGCTACCCATCCGGGTTCCAGCACTGTCAGCTGGTTCTCGGCAGTTCCTCAGCCTTCTTGTACCTTCTGCTACATTTCCAGGTTGCATCTTTTGGAAATGGTTTTTGGTTATCACTCTGGATCTCCCTGACGACGACCCTGAAGACCACCCCGAAGAAGACGACGACCACGAAAACGATGACCCTGAAGACGACAACCCGGAAGACCACCCCGAAGAAGACCAAAAAGATAACCCTGAAGAAGATGAACAAGAGGACAAAGAACATGAAGACAACCACCAAGATACAGAACAACAAGAGACAGATGACCAAGAAGCAGAAGACCAAGAAGCAGAAGAACAAAAAGCAGAAGAACATTAAGCATAAGACTAAAAATCAGAGAAAAAGATATCTAAATTATAAGCAGAAGAAGACTAAGCAGTGTATGGGGGTGTGTTATGAATGAGTCACCGTAGGAGGCAAAAACAGAAATACTAGCTAAGTCCAGAAAACCAGAGAAGTTGGCAGCTATCGGATTGCAGACCCCTGAACCTATCAACAACAACTAGCAGTAGCAGTGGGGGGTTCCTACGGTGCCCTAGACCCCTCGATCACAGCAGGAGAACTAAATAACCTAAAGACAGAAAGGGAAATCTAAACTGCCCCAGAGCAGACCCCAAAGCAATAGGCAGCCCACAACATATAATGACGGTGAAGCAAGATGAAAAAACACTCACACAGATAGAAAGATAGGCTGAGCAAATGATGGGGCCCAAGCTAACTAGATAGGACAGGATAGAAAAGCTGCTGTCTGTAATCCGCCAAAACCCTCTCAAAACAAGAGCCAACAGCTGATAGGGAAAAAAGCCCTGAAGACGCTAGGCTTCAAAAAGACTATATCAGTACTCAGGTATTTTCTGAAGACAGAGCAAAAAGGAATTCAGCTCACCCCAGCAGGGAATGGCAGAAATCAAGGAAAACAATGCAAAACAAAGCCAAAACACAAATGCAAAAAGTAGGACAGAAAACTTAGCTTTTGAGGAGCAGGAATCAGACTGGTCTCCTAGAATCCCTCAGAGAGATCACCAGCAAGGCAGAAGGGCGTCGGCTGCCTTATATCCAGTCAGTAATTCCCGTCACCCAGTCATCATCATCCTGCCCAGGTGCTTGGTAATCAGCCTCACTACCTTCCTTCACCAGAAGAGGGAGTTCATCAGACCTCAATGGTGAAGGGGAAAATGAACTCACAACAGGGGTAAGTTCGTTCCTCCTCATGGTGCCCCTGGAAAATGGCTGCTGCTGCTGGCCAAACTGAACGCGGACAAATCGTGTTGTAAATCTTTTGTGACAGGTAGAACGGAAGGTGTAATCTTCAAACTTGAATGACTGTCACAAATAAGAATATGATGAAGAAGAATAGGAAGAAGATGAAGAAGTAGAATATGAAGAAGAATAATAGTTGAATAAGAAGAATATGAAGAATGTAAAAAAGAAAGAATAATAGGAAGAAGGTGAAGAAGAAGAAGATGAATAAGGTGAAGAAGAAGTTGATGAAAAAGATGCTGCTGCTGAGGATCATGAAGGAGAAAGCGTGGGAGAAGTAAAAAAGAAGGTGAAGAGCATGGAAGTAGTGAAACATACATATCTGACAAAATATAAAAAAGTTAACATTGTCAATATCTTTGTAACTCCGAACATCTTAAAAAAAAAATTAATTCCTGCTATTACATTTGATTGGGCTAAACCTCTATGCCTTTAATGTCTCCTCCACCTCCCCCAATACATTCTACATTATTCTTAGTTGTTTTTCTTCATGTAGAATTAACCTACAAGGAAAGAAATGGTTTTCTTAATTCCGATATTTCTGTCCCATTGACTTGCATTGGTTTCCGGTATCGTAATCGGCGATATCCGATACTTTTTGGGTATCGGTTCGATCCAATCCGATATTTCACGATATCGGATGGTATCGCTCAACACTACTAACAGCTGAAGGGTGCTATCACAGAGGAACAACTTCTTTCATCTTTCTGGAAGATGAAGCCACACTTTCCTTCCAGAGTCAATAGATAAGGTAGCAGAGGATGAACAGGTACCACATCGAGCTGTTAATGTTGGCAGTGACTGGCTATGTGTGAAGTTACTGTGCAACAAAGACCACGCAACTTGGTAAAAGATCACTTTACGAATGGGTGTATCATAGATTTTTAGAGAGTTGTGCTGTGTCCTTTTATAACCTGTTACACTGAGTTCCTGTTGAATTGAATGGGCAGCATGAAGTAGTCATTATAACTCATGTTCATGCCCACGGTAATGTGACAAAATCCATAAAAATATCCTGTCACTCATCAGTAAGGGTCAGACATATATAGATGGACAGCCTGGCAGAAAAGCAGATAGCTGTTGAGTCCAGTAGGAAGTGTCTGCATCATAGCTAGCTAGAAGTAGGGGTGAGTATGACTCAATATACACAATGCACTCCCTCAGAGACATGGTAAGAGGCACAGAAAAACAGAGCAGGAATTTCTAGCTTTTTTATGCCATTCTGACCAATTTTTTTAAAGCAGATCTGTCACCTGATTTCACAATGAAAACAGCTTTTATTTTTAAATAGATCTTTTAGATCTGATGAGGCTGAAGTAGCTCCTTTAAAACTCCATGTAAAATGAATGTATTATAATTTGTTTTCTTGCCCAATATTAAAAATAGCATTTCTAATAGATGATTATAAAGCCATTCTGACATGAATTTCTAAAATAAAGACACAAGCCACATCAGGTATTAAAGCTTTATTTAATGGTGTGCACAATTTGTATTGTGAAGTCTGGTGACTTATCTGCTTTACACTCTGAAATTGACTGACAATTAGAGATGTGGGAATAAATTGTAGAACTGAATTCTTGTCAAGTTTTACAAAAATCCGCATTAACTAAAATGTGGATTTTGAGTAATTTGCTTCAACGCAGATTCAGAAACATGGTGGCCGTTGGCCTCCATTTTTCTGAACCGTAAGGGGCCATCAGAAGGTTCAAAAAAGTAAAGAAACACTTATCCCCACCTTACTGCTCACCTGTCCAGAACCTCTGCTTCTTTCACCTGTCCGGTCCTGTTTCCATCCTCTGATCCCCACTGCTAGCACTAAAAGGTTTGAGCCTGTCATAGTAAGCCTAGAATTCTGGCTCTGATGAGGCCTGGGACTGTTCTGCGTGACTTTCTGCTTGCACTGATTTCAGCACTAGTTGGAGGGTTCAGAAGATTCAACGAAGACCATACAAGTGATAGTGAGGAGTGGAGATGCCAGAGAGTTGAGTATAGGGATTTTTTTATTATATTTATTCTCTGGTGTCTGAAGAGCCACTTGATCTCAATGAGAGACATTAAATTTATGGTATTCTCCACAAATTTTCCTTGAAAATCCACACAAACAGATAAATTTGAATTTTGCCTGATCCGTTCATTTCTACTGATAATATCACATCCCCTTCCAATTTCACACTGCTCAATATGGTTAGTTGCCGGAGAAAGATACGTTTATGGGATGAAACATCTTGTTATTCTATTAATAAATCTACTCAGTTTTTGTTTCATTGGATACAAGTGCTGCGATTTCTTCTATTGTTTGAGTTCCAGAGCTTTCCCTAGACAGAGAATTGGGTAGAATTTCTGGCTCCCTTTAAACCCTGAAGTGACTGCTTGAACAGAAAGTATTCATTTACCTAAAGTTAATTGCCTGAAGACCCTAACAGCTCAGCCTCCTCTTAAGTCGCTTGACCTTGACCTATCACAAATGTTATAACAAAATTTAAGGTTACGTTTCATCAAGGCAGTCAGTTTTAGCCAAAACATGCTTCTTTCTGATGCAAAAGTGCAAAAGAGTCGTCCCAATAAAGGCTGCACCTCAGCCGCCATTTAGAACAAGCCCTCACCGCTGTTTACTGTGTAGTTAGACCCTGATGAAAGGCAGATCTTTACAAATACATTTTGGGGTAAATTCTTTACCCTTGTGTTTATAAAAGAAAGTGAAGAACCTTTCAATGGTATTTGTCACAGAGCACTGGCAATCCACAATGTACGCTGTCAACTGCATAAGGTTTCACTTCCTAATTAAG
Organism: Dendrobates tinctorius; assembly: GCF_039654945.1. NCBI lineage: Eukaryota > Metazoa > Chordata > Amphibia > Anura > Dendrobatidae > Dendrobates > Dendrobates tinctorius. Next base: position 2,586,055 of record NW_027361832.1, on the reverse strand, counting down.
TTTGCTAGGATCATCATATCTAAGTACACAACATGCTCTCATTTACCCTCCGGCCACTTCACAATGAGTAACGTGACTACGATCACTTAGGATTTAGATGACTTCAGAAGGTTCTCTGATCAAACTGACAAATTATTTAAGATTTTTCTTTCTTAGAAATTAGTTACTAAATCGTTTTGAAAGAGAATTAGAATTATACAAAGGAAAGGGTTGCTAAAGTCAATTTCCACCTTTCGACATCGTCTTGTTTTTCTTTTCATAAGTAGGTTCCATATTTTGTAAAGATTCATTTCTAAATATTTTACCTTCAAAGTTAAACCAATTGTATAATAATTATATTATTAAATTTAATATATATCTATATATATAGATATATATTCTTTTTTTATTTTATTTTCTGAAATAACTACAGACTCCAGCAGCTAGCGACATTTTTCACTATTTGGCACAATTACATTGTTCACTGGGCATGGTTAAATTTTATCAAATGTCAGAGCTTGGTTCTGCTTGTTTTAATGATAGTCCTAGGGCACATGGTACCTGTTGTTAATGTGTGGCAAGAAGTACAGAACAGCTATATATTTGTGGCAAACAATCTGTTAATTATAGAGGACTGTCCACTACTCAGACAACCCTTTCTCAACCAGCATTTTTCTACCAGTAAAATAACAGCACCTATACTCACATCCAGTACAGGTGCCGTTCCAGCGGTATCGGCACTCGGTCTCCCAGGATTGCATGACATTGCTGGCTTCACTCTCCCCGCCTTCGGACACATCAAATATCAAGAAGAAGTGAGTGGCCAATCGCAGCTTTGATTTCATCTTCATGTCTGATTCATCTGAAGGCAAGGAGATGGATGCCAGCACTGATCGAGAACAGAGCTCACATGACATAATGTCACGCAAGCCCTGGGAGAGCGAGTGCCGACACTGCTAGAACGGCGCCGGCAATGTACGTAAATATGACTGTTGATATTTTACTGGTGCAAACATGATGATTGAAAAGAGGTTGTCCGAGTAGTGGAAAATCCTTTTAATGCCTTCACCAGTTCGAATTTCAGTTTTTCGTTTTTGTTTTTACTCCCCTTATTTCCAGTGCCATAACTTTTTATTTTTCCGCTAATATAGCCATATGAGGGCTTGTTTTTTGTGAGACAAGTTTTTCTTTTAAATGACACTGTAGATTTTTACTATATAGTGTAATGGAAAATGGGTAAAAAATTCCAAATGTGATGAAATTGCTTAAAAAAAAGTGCAATTCCACAATTGTTTTTTTTGCGCTTTTATTTACCATGTTCCCTGAATTCTAAAACTGATCTGCTAATATGATTCTCCAGGTCAGTACGAATATGCAGATACCAAACATGTGTAGGTTCTTTTTTATTTAAGTGGTGAAAAATCCAAAGTTTTTAAGAGAAAAAAAAAATTCACAATTTTCCAAGACCTGTAGCATCTCCATTTTTTGGGATCTGGGGCTAGGCGAAGGCTCATTTTTTGCACACTGAGCTGACGTTTTTACTAGGTAGATATAATGTTTTGATCGCCTGTTATTGCATTTTATTGCAGTGTTGCAGCAGACATAATTAATAACGTAATACTGGTGTTCCAATTTTTTTTCTCTTTACGCCGTTTACCAATCGGACTAATTTACTCAATATTTTGATAAATTGGGCATTTCTGAAAGTGACGATACCAAATATGTATATTTTTTATTTTTTCAATTGTTTTATTTTTAATGGGGCAAAAGGTGAGTGATTTGAACTTAGGAAACTTGAAGCTGTGATCATCCGATCGTCTGTGCTACACATATGTTTGCATATTTTCAGAATGGTTTTATATGAGGATGACTCATGTTCAGTATGCATATGTGTATTATGATAAGCATAAGAAAAGGACTTGGGAATAGTTAATACTAGTAGAATACCCACGACTTTGCTCCCAGAAAATATGTTTAATTGTTGGTTATGGTAGCTAAAGTAAAATTTTCAGTGTCACCCTGAAATTGACATTTTCAGAGTGCTACAGTAAAAAAAATTTCCACTTTAAATTTTTATTATTTTGGCATTTTACTAATTTGTCTTAACATTGATGTGAACAACAACTTTTTTTTTAATTTCAACATTTTTATTGATTTTACATATTCAATACATATAATGTAGTATAAACTAGTACAACTTTTTTTTAACTATTTTTTAACGAAAATGAAAATTTATGCACCTTACACAAACATAAAACATTTACACCCAATTAACAACATAGTGCAACGCTTCCTCCCTCTCTCCAGTGTAATCTATAAGTAGCTCACGGACAAAGGAGAAAAAATTGGTTTACAGTTGAACAACTATCCCTTGTAGTGCTTTATGGTAAACAATGTTTCTGGTTATACCTTCAGGTGCATATATGAAAAGATTTTTGGGTTTACCCACTCTAGAGCAAACAATGTACAAATGTCCATGTGAAAAACACGGGCTCTCCAAATTAATTCCGGCTAATTTAACCTCTTTACCCCCAAGGGTGGTTTGCACATTAATGACCGGGCCAATTTTTACAATTCTGACCACTGTCCATTTATGAGGTAATAACGCTGGAATGCTTCCACAGATCCCAGTGGTTCTGACAATGTTTTCTCGTGACATATAGTACTTCATGTTAGTTGTAAAATTTGTTTGATATAACTAGCGTTTTTTTGTGAAAAAAATGGAAATTTGGCAAAAATTTTGAAAATTTAGCAATTTTTCAAACTTGGATTTTCATGTCCTTAAATCACAGAGATACGGCACACAAAATACATGATAAGTAACATTTCCCACATGTCTACTTTACATATAAGGGTTAAAAGATGACCAGCGATTTCTCATTTTTACAACACCATTTTTTTAGAGACCACATCACATTTGAAGTCACTTTGAGGGGTCTATATGATAGAAAATATCCAAAAGTGATACCATTCTAAAAACTGCACCTGTTATGATTGAGTCACCGTAGGAGGCAAAAACAGAAATGCTAGCTAAGTTCAGAAAACCAGAGAAGTTGGCAGCTATCGGATTGCAGACCCCTGAACCTATCAACACAACTAGCAGTAGCCGTGGGGGGTTCCTACGATGCCCTAGACCCCTCGATCACAGCCGGAGAATTAAATAGGCCTAAAGAAAGAAAAGGGAAATCTAAACTGCCCCAGAGCAGACCCCAAAGCAATAGGCAGCCCCTAACATATAATGACAGTGAAGCAAGATGAAAATACTAACACAGACAGAAAGATAGACTGAGCAAAGAGGGGCCCAAGCTAACTAGACAGAAAAGGACAGGAAGGATGCTGTCTGCAATCCGTGAAAAACCCTATGAAAATAAGAGCCAACAAACTGACAGTGAAAAAGGCCCTGAAGACGCTAGGCTTCAAAAAGCTATGTCAGCACTCAGAAATAGACTGAAGACAGAGCTACAGGCAAAAGGAGATTCAGCTCACCCCAGCAGGGGATGGCAGAATACTGAAAAGCAAGGAAAACAAAAAAACAAAACAAAAAGGCTAACAGCCTAAACAGAAAACTTAGCTTTAGGGGAGCAGGAATCAGACTGGTGTCCTAGAAGTCCACAGAGAAATCACCCGCAGGGCAAAAGGGCATCGGCAGCCTTATATCCAGTCTGTGACTCCACTCAGCCAGTCATCCTCATTAGACTCAGGTGCCTGATAATCAGGCTCATTACCTTCCTTTACCAGAATAGGTAGTTCACCAGACCCCAGTGACGAAGGGGAAAATTAACTCACAACAGTACCTCCCCCTTGAGGAGAGGTCACCAAACCCTCAACCACGCCACCAGGGCGATCAGGGTGAGCCCGATGAAATGCACGCACCAATCTTTTGGCATGAATATCAGAGGCAGAGACCCAGGAATTATCCTCCTGACCATAACCCTTCCACTTAACCAAATACTGGAGTCTCCGTCTAGCCAGACGGGAATCCAGTATTTTCTCTACCTCATATTCCATGTTACCTTCAACCAATACCGGGTCTGGAGGTGCCACCCCAGGAACAACTGGTTCAACAAACCTCTTCAACAAGGACTTATGGAACACATTATGGATTTTAAATGTGACAGGAAGAGCCAAACGAAAAGAGACCAGATTAATAATCTCCAAAATCTTGTAAGGTCCAATAAATCTAAGCTTAAAGTTAGGAGAAGCCACCTTCATAGCAATATTTTTTGATGATAACCACACCATATCACCAATCTTAAACTGGGGACCAATGGTCCTATGTCGATTGGAAAACCGCTGGGCCTTTTCCTGGGAGAGAGATAACTTATCAACCACTTGGTCCCAGATCTGGTGCATTCTCTCCACCACAGTGTCAACACCTGGGCAGGCAGAAGGCTCCACCTGCCCTGAAGAAAATCGAGGATGAAACCCAAAGTTACAAAAAAAAGTGACATCAAAGTGGCAGAACTAGCTCTATTATTTAAAGCAAATTCGGCCAAGGGCAAAAATGAAACCCAATCATCCTGATCAGCGGAAATAAAACATCTCAAATACGACTCCAAGGTCTGGTTTGTTCTCTCTGTCTGCCCATTGGTCTGAGGGTGAAAAGCAGAGGAGAAGGACAACTGAATTCCCAGCTTGGAACAGAAAGTCCTTCAAAATCTAGACACAAACTGAACTCCTCTGTCAGATACAATGTTCTCAGGAATCCCGTGTAAGTGAACTACCTGTTGCAAAAACAGGGGCACCAACTCAGAGGAAGATGGCAACTTAGGGAGTGGTACAAGATGAACCATCTTAGAGAACCTATCACAAATCACCCAAATAACAGTCATTCTTTGAGAGACCGGCATATCAGAGATGAAATCCATTGAAATATGGGTCCATGGCCTCCTGGGGACCGGCAAAGGCATCAACAACCCACTAGAGCGAGAACAAGATTTAGACCGGGAGCAAGTCCCACAGGACTGCACAAAATACCTGACATCATGAGACAAGGTGGGCCACCAAAAAGAGCGACTCACCAGATCTCTAGTACCAAAAATACCTGGATGACCAGCCAATGCAGAGCAATGAACTTCAGACATCACTCTCTTCTTCCACTGGTCAGGAACATACAACTTTCCACTGGGACAACGCTCAGGTTTGTCCTCCTGGAACTCTTGCAGAGCAAGTCTCAAATCGGGCGAGATGGCAGAAAGAACTACCCCTTCGCCTAAGATGGTAGCAGGCTTGGTCACCACAGGAGAATCAGCAAAGAAACTCCTAGAGAGGGCGTCTGCCTTGTCATTCTTAGTTCCAGGAAGAAAAGAGACCACAAAATCAAAACGTGTAAAAAACAAGGCCCACCTAGCCTGTCTAGGGTTCAAGCGTTTAGCCGACTCTAGGTAAATCAAATTCTTGTGGTCAGTGAGGACCACAACTTGATGTTTAGCTCCCTCCAACCAATGTCTCCACTCCTCAAATGCCCATTTCATGGCCAACAGTTCCCGATTCCCCACATCATAGTTACGTTCAGATGGAGAGAACTTTCGGGAAAAGAAAGCACAGGGATTCATTTTAGATGTTACAGGATCCTTTTGGGACAAAACAGCTCCTGCACCAATCTCAGAAGCATCCACCTCTACCTGGAACGGGAGTGAGACATCAGGTTGCCGCAAAACCGGGGCGGAGGTAAAACTACGCTTCAGCTCCTGAAAGGAAGCAACAGCCTCCGGAGACCAATTGAACACATCAGCACCCTTCTTAGTCAGATCAGTCAATGGCTTGGCAATACTAGAAAATTTTGCTATAAATTTCCGATAAAAATTAGCAAAACCCAAAAACTTCTGGAGGGCCTTCAAAGAAGTGGGCTGAACCCAATCATAAATGGCCTGTACCTTGGCCGGGTCCATTTCAATAGTTGACGGAGACAAAATAAATCCCAAAAATGAAATCCTCTGTACTCCAAAAAGGCATTTCGATCCTTTGACATACAGGGAATTCTCCCTCAAGATCCGGAACACAGTCCGAATATGTTCCACATGAGAATCCCAATCCTTGGAGAAGATCAAAATATCATCCAGATAGATAATCAAAAATTTATCAACAAAGTCTCGGAAAATATCGTTCATGAAGCACTGGAAGACAGAAGGGCATTAGTGAGCCCAAAAGGCATCACCAGGTACTCAAAATGTCCCTCCGGAGTATTAAACGCCGTCTTCCATTCATCCCCCTGCTTAATGCGGATAAGATTATACGCCCCCCTGAGGTCAAGCTTGGTAAACCAGCAAGCACCTCTAACTCTAGAGAATAGATCCAAAATCAGGGGTAACGGATACTGATATTTAATAGTAATTTTATTGAGGGCATGATAATCAATACAAGGCCTTAAGCAACCATCCTTTTTGGCCACAAAAAAAAAAACGGCACCTAAGGGTGAAGAGGATGGTCTAATATGACACTTCTCCAACGCCTCCTTAATATAGGACCGCATAGCCTTGTGCTCGGGTACAGATAAATTGAAGAGCCGACCCTTGGGAAATTTACACCTCGGGCTTAGTTCAATTGCACAGTCATAACTCCTATGAGGAGGCAAGGACGCAGACTCATTCTCACTAAATACATCATAAAAGTTTGCGAAATAGTCAGGAACATCATGCGACTGAGGAGAGGTGGAAAAAACCGGAGCCTCACTAAAGGCACACCGACAACCCCAACTCACCACAGACACAGATTTCCAATCCAAAACTGGATTATGAATTTGCAACCAGGGAAACCCCAGAACAACGGCATCATGCAGACCATGCAATATCAAAAATCTGCAATTTTCTTGATGGTCTGGGGCGACCCGCATGACCACCTGGGTCCAAAACTGAGGTTTATTTTTAGCCAAAGGAGTAGCATCAATCCCCCTCAAAGGGATAGGCGTCTGCAGAGGTGTCATCGGAAATCCACAACGTTTAGCAAAATCCAAGTCCATTAGGTTTAGCGCTGCTCCCGAATCCACAAAAGCCTTGGCGGAAAATGTGGACAGGGAGCAGATCAGAGTAATTGCCAGAAGAAACTTAGGTTGAACACCACCAACAGAAAACGTGTCTGCAAAGCGTTTCTCTCGTTTAGGACAAACAGAAATAATATGCGAGGCATCTCCACAGAAAAAACACAGCTTATTACGCCTTCTGAACTCCTGACGTTGCGCCTTAGACAAAACTCTATCACATTGCATAGGTTCAGACGTCTGTTCAACCGGTGGCAACACCTCTCGTGCAATCCTGCGTTCACGTAAACGCCGATCAACCTGAATGGCTAATGACATAGAATCGTCCAGACCAGAGGGAACAGGAAATCCCACCATAGTATCTTTTACGGCTTCTGACAAACCCTTCCGAAAGAGAGCAGCCAAGGCATTATCATTCCAGGTAGTAAGGACCGCCCACTTTCGGAACTTTTGACAGTACAACTCTGCAGAATCTCGACCCTGGTTCAATGCCAACAGGGTCTTTTCAGCCTGATCAATAGCATTAGGTTCGTCATACAACAACCCCAAAGCTTGAAAGAATGCGTTCACATTAGTCAGAATAGGATCATCTGGTTTCAAAGAAAACGCCCAATCTTGGGGATCGCCACGCAGCAAAGAGATGACAATTTTAACCTGCTGCGCGGAGCTCCCTGACGAGTTAGGCTTCAAGGCAAAAAATAATTTACAATTATTTTTGAAACTCAAAAATTTAGATCGATCCCCAAAAAATACATCAGGTGTAGGGATCTTTGGTTCAACAGCATGCGAACGAGCAAGGTAGGCGGAAATTCCCCGCACTTCCGCAGCGAGCTGCTCCACATGATCAGACAATTGCTTTATCTCCATTGAGAGAAAAAAAAATTCCCCCTACGGCCTCAGAGATATAGAGGAAAGAATATACACACACCTTTTTTTTTTTTTTAAACACAATTCTTTCCTGCTATTGAGTACCCTAGGATCTGCGGTATGGCGGGTGATTCTGTTATGATTGAGTCACCGTAGGAGGCAAAAACAGAAATGCTAGCTAAGTCCAGAAAACCAGAGAAGTTGGCAGCTATCGGATTGCAGACCCCTGAACCTATCAACACAACTAGCAGTAGCCGTGGGGGGTTCCTACGATGCCCTAGACCCCTCTATCACAGCCGGAGAATTAAATAGGCCTAAAGAAAGAAAGGGGAAATCTAAACTGCCCCAGAGCAGACCCCAAAGCAATAGGCAGCCCCCAACATATAATGTCGGTGAATCAAGATGAAAATACTAACACAGACAGAAAGATAGACTGAGCAAAGAGGGGCCCAAGCTAACTAGACAGAAAAGGACAGGAAGGCTGCTGTCTGCAATCTGTGAAAAACCCTATGAAAATAAGAGCCAACAAACTGACAGTGAAAAAGGCCCTGAAGACGCTAGGCTTCAAAAAGCTATGTCAGCACTCAGGAATAGACTGAAGACAGAGCTACAGGCAAAAGGAGATTCAGCTCACCCCAGCAGGGGATGGCAGAATACTGAAAAGCAAGGAAAACAAAAAACAAAACAAAAAGGCTAACAGCCAAAACAGAAAACTTAGCTTTAGGGGAGCAGGAATCAGACTGGTGTCCTAGAAGTCCACAGAGAAATCACCCGCAGGGCAGAAGGGCGTCGGCAGCCTTATATCCAGTCTGTGATTCCATCCAGCCAGTCATCCTCATTAAACTCAGGTGCCTGATAATCAGGCTCATTACCTTCCTTTACCAGAATAGGTAGTTCACCAGACCCCAGTGACGAAGGGGAAAATGAACTCACAACATGCACCCCTCAAGGTGCTCAAAACTACATTCAAGAAGTTTATTAACCCTTCAGGTGCGTCACAGGAATTTTTTGAATGTTTAAAAAAATTAACATTTAACGTTTTTCACAAAAAAATTATTTCAGGTCCAATTATTGTCCCAAGGGTAACAGAAGAAAATGGAACCCAAAAGTTTTTTGTGCAATTTGTCCTGAGTACGCTGATACCCCATATGTTTGGGGAACCAATGTTTCGGCGCATGGCAGAGAATGGAAGGAAAGGAGAGCCGTTTGACTTTTTCACTGCAAAATTGGCTTGAATTGAGATCAAACGCCATGTTGCATTTGCAGAGCCCCTGATGTGCCTAAACAGTGGAAATCCCACACAAGTGACCCTATTTTGGAAACTAAACCCCCCCAAGGAACTTATCTAGATGTGTGGTGAGAACTTTGAACCGCCAAGTGCGTCACAGAAGTTTATAACGTAGAGCCATTAAAATAAAAAAATCATATTTTTTTCCACAAAAATGATATTTTCGCCCCCATTTTTTTATTTTCCAAAGGGTAACAGAAGAAATTGGACCCCAAGAGTCATTGTGCAATTTGTCCTGAGTATGCTGATACACCATATGTGGGGGTAAAGCACTGTTTTGGTACATGGCAGAGCTCAGAAGAGAAGGAGCGCCGTTTGACTTTTTCAACGCAGAGTTGGCTGGAATTGAGATCAGACGCCATGTCGCATTTAGAGAGCCCCTGATGTGCCAAAACAGTGGAAACCCCCCAATTCTAACTCCAACCCTAACCCCAACACACCCCTAACCCTAATCCCAACCCTATCCTTAGCCCTAACCCTAACCCTAGCCTTAACCCTAACCCTAACCCTAGCCCTAACCCTAACTCTAATTGGAAAATGGAAATAAATACTTTTTTAATTTTATTATTTTTCCCTAACTAAGGGGGTAATAAAAGGGGGTTTGATTTACTATTTATGGCGGGTTTTTATGTTTGGCAGCTGTCACACACTAAAAGACACATTTTATTGCAAAAACTAGTTTTTGCATTACCACATTTTGAGAGCTATAATTTTTTTTCATATTTTGGCCCACAGAGTCATGTGAGGTCTTATTTTTTGCGGGACGAGTTGACGTTTTTATTGGTACCATTTGTGGGCACATGACATTTTTTGATCACTTTTTATTATGATTTTTGGGAGGCAGAATGAACAAAAAACAGTATTTCAAGAATTTCTGTTGGGGGGCGTTTAGACCGTGATGCGTGTGGTAAAATTAATAAAGCGGTTTTATTTTTCGGGTCAGTACGATTACAGCAATACCTCATTTATTTTTTTTTATGTTTTGGCGCTTTTATACAATAAAAACAATTTTATATAAAAAAATAATTATTTGTGCAATTATTTTTACTTTATTCTGTAAGCTATAACTTTTTTATATTTTTGCTGATGATGCTGTTTGATGGCTCGTTTTTTTGCAGGACAAGATAACGTTTTCAGCTGTACAATGATTGTTTATATCCGTGTTTTTGATTGTGTATTATTCCACTTTTTGTTCGGCAGTATGATGATAAAGCATTGTTTTGTTTTTACATAAAGAAATGTATTTATTGGGGATTTTTTTTCTTCTTTATTTAGGAATTTTTTTGAAATATTTTTGCACTTTTTTTTATTCTTTCACTTTTTTACTTAGTCCCAGGGTGGGGCATCACTGCATTATATCAGATCGCTGATTTGACACTTTGCACTGCACTGTGTCAGATCAGCGATCTGACAGGCAGTGCAGGAGGCTTCTCAGCACCTGCTCTCAGCAGGCACTGACAAGCCACCTCCCTGCAGGACCCAGAAGGACCCCGTGGCCATCTTGGATCCGGGGGGCCTGCAGGAAGGAGACTCTCGGAAGAACGTGATCACATCGCATTGTTCTGAGGGTCTCAGGGAAGCACGCAGGGAGCCACTTCCCTGCGTGATGCTTTCCTATGCCACCGAAACACTGCAATCATGTTTGATCGCAGTGTTCCAGGGGTTAAAGTGCCGGGAGTGGTCCGTGACCGCTCCTGGCACATAGTGCCTGTGTCAGCTGTGATAATCAGCTGACACCTGGCAGAGATCAGCCGTGCTCCCTCCGTGAGCGAGGATGATCGGTGATGACATACTATTCTGTCCATGGGAATTAAGTCCCAGGGCTCATGGATGGAATAATACGTCATATGTCTGAAAGGGGTTAAGTGATTGACCTTGTGCTTTCTTTATAGTCATTGCAAAGGTAAGTCGGATTGGGAACTGCAGACGCTTAAAAATGAAGAGCATGTCGCTTGGTAGCAAAGGAATATGCGGAATTAAAACATTTGCTTCCTTAGAGTTTCCAAAAAGAATAGTGGCTTCAATAACATTGGGCATGAGACTGCAGCCCTCACACAGTATTACTATGACCTGAAGGAGCTCACATCTCAGTAATGAAAATCGCCTCACAGGCAGACTTGTCTAGTTGCCCATAGCAACCAATCAGAGCTCAGCTTTCACTTTACCTCAGCAACTTCAGTGATGAAAGCTCCCTGTATATTAAGCAATAATGACAATCTTACTATGAGGCATTTTTCGCCTGACCAATATTGCTGCTAAGTAATGTTCATCTATGTGCATAGGGTGCGTCCATCTGAGTGTGTTTGCATGAGTGTGGGGTCCTTGCATGCGTGTGTGAAGGGAGTGCATGTGGTATTTATGGGGTGCTGTTCTGGTACTTGTGGGGTGGTGTTTGTGTTGTGTGTGTCTAGAGTGATCTGGTGTTTGTGTGGTGTGTTGTGGCATTTGTGTGGTGTTGTGCTTGTGGGTTGGTGTATGTGTGCTGTCTGTGTGATATTTGTATGGTGTTTGTGAAATGTTTGTGTGTTGTGTGGTGGTGCGGCCGCTTTAGCAGCGACTCTTAGGCGCCATCGCTATAATCCAGCCCTGTCAGTCACAACTGTTGTTTTCCCCTCATCACTTTTACTTTCACCTTCACATTTCTCTATTATATGTATAGGGCCTAACTTTGGGGCCCCCAATCTCATGACGTGGGGACTCTAGCGAGATTTAACATGCGCAGAATTCTGTTCCTGTGGGTGGAGAGGGGTCATGCCAAATTTCACCCACATCAGTCGAGAACTGTGGATTTGTATGAGCTACAACAGATTTTGAGTTTTATATATATAGTTAGATAGGAATGGTCATAGTGCAGTTGAGGGCACACCATTACATAGTAGCATAGTAATTAAGGTTGAAGGAAGACTTTAAGTCCATCTAGTTCAACCCATATCCTATCCTAATCTACCCAGACATGTTGATCCAGAGGAAGGCAAAAAAAAACCATGTGGCAAACAGTAAGCTTCACATTGGGGAAAAAAATTCCATTCAGACTCCACATACGGCAATCAGACTAGCTCCCTGGATCAATGCAATATCAAGGAAACTAGTGTATATATTATTTCAGGAAGTTAAATAGGTTTAGCATAGAAATGGTTTACGCTTTAGGGATTTTCCCAATTGGTAGGGGTAGCAGTTGGTATAATAGGGATACTTCCTGGTTTTGGGAGAGTTAGATGCAGAGATAAGATCAGTGACAGGAGAAAGGCAGGTTAGGTCAGTGGATCAAATAGTACGGAAAAGCACAGAACTTTTGGGGAGCATCATGCGGACGGCCATCACTAATTTCATTGGTCCCTTCCATGATATCCGGGGCCAACATCTCGAACAAGGTACGGAAGCGGGTGCCTTTTTAATCTCCCAGTAAGGGCAGCAGGACGGGAAGCCAGGACAGAGAACTGGATTAGGAAGCATGGGAGCTTTGGAGTTGAAAAGAGCATCTTAAGGGCCAGAAGTGCTAGGAAATGAAGGGAGAGCTCAGGCTGGAAAAACTGGCAAAGTGGACACATGTGGTACTGTAACTGCCATGAAACCTCTGAACTTGTTGAGTAAAGTTAACATGTTTAAAATGGAAGCTTAGCCTGTCCTTCAATGTGTGGTGGCATCTGAATACGTGATCATGGAACCAGCAGAGATATCCAACGCAAAAGTGAGTGTTATACATTTCACCCAAACCACATGACAAACAGGACACTATTTACTTGTGGGGTGCCAGGGTGTGGGAGAACAGTTGTCCCTAGGCCCCGACTAAAGCCCTGTTCCCCTCACTGAAGACGTCAAAGAGAAGGTGTGCCACGAGTGAAGGGACAAATCGAATTTCCCTGTAAAATTCAAGAGATTTGGAGAATTTGAATATTGGGAGATTTGATCATCTCTAGTTATTATTTTGTTTTTATCAATTAACAAAATGAAAAGTGAATGAACACAAGAAAAAGCTAAATCAAATCATTACTTCGTGTGACCACTAGTGTTGAGCATTCCGATACCGCAAGTATCGGGTATCGGCCGATACTTGCTGTATCGGAATTCCGATACCGACTTCCGATATTTTTTCAATATCGGAATTCGGCATCGGAATCGGAAGTTCAGTTGATTGACGGCCTGACGTCATCATGATGCGCGGTGTGTGCGCATCATGATGCGCCGTCATTTCGGGCCTTCCGGGGGTCTCTGCCGGCCTGCCGGGGGGCTGTGCCGGCCTGCCGGGGGGCTGTGTGGACTGCCCGGGGTCTGTACCGGCCTGCCGGGGGGCTGTGCCGGCCTGCCGGTGGTCTGTGCACCCTGTGGGGGTCTGTACCGGCCTGCCGGGGGGCTGTGCCGGCCTGCCGGGGGGCTGTGCTGATGTCCGGGGGTCTGTGCAAGCATCGTCCGATGGGACTACAAGTCCCATCGGGCGATGCCTGCTACCATGACAGTGATTGACACATTAGCCAATGATGGGACAGTAGTAGTCCCATCATCCGGCTAATGTGTTAAATGTTAAAAAAAAAAAAAAAAAAAACTACATACATACTACATGCATGCTACATACATACTACATGCATGCTACATACATACTACATGCATGCTAAATACATACTACATACATACTGCATGCTACATACATACTACATACATACTACATGCATGCTACATACATACTACATACATGCTACATACATACTGCATGCTACATACATACTACATACATACTACATGCATGCTACATACATACTACATATATACTACATACATACTACATATATACTACATACATACTACATATATACTACATACATGCTACATACATACTGCATGCTACATACATACTACATACATACTACATGCATGCTACATACATACTACATATATACTACATGCATGCTACATACATACTACATGCTACATACATACTACATATATACTACATACATACTACATACATGCTACATACATACTACATACATACTACATGCATGCTACATACATACTACATGCATGCTACATACATACTACATGCATGCTACATACATACTACATGCATGCTACATACATACTACATGCATGCTACATACATACTACATGCTACATACATACCACATATATACTACATACATACAATACATTCATACAATACATACATAGACATACAGTACATATAACATAGAGTAACATACTTACCAATACTTGTCACATTGTTCCCCGAAGCCATTGTCTTTTCCGGGATAAATATTAACATAACAAACCACAAAAATACTCACCCACGATCCGAAGCAGTCCACGAGTGTGTCCCACGACGATCTTGGGTAGAGAACGGCAGCATCAGATGATGCTGCCGTTCTCTACGGGCTGCAGGAATCCAATGACGGAAGGTAGGTATCCTTCCGCACTGTATTCCTCCGCCACTTAAAAAAAAAAAGTCCCTAGTCTCACTTTATGCCATTGCTGTGTGGGAAATTCCCACACAGCAATGGCATAAAGTGAGACTAGGGACTTTTTTTTTTTAAGTGGCGGAGGAATACAGTGCGGAAGGATACCTACCTTCCGTCATTGGATTCCTGCAGCCCGTAGAGAACGGCAGCATCATCTGATGCTGCCGTTCTCTACCCAAGATCGTCGTGGGACACACTCGTGGACTGCTTCGGATCGTGGGTGAGTATTTTTGTGGTTTGTTATGTTAATATTTATCCCGGAAAAGACAATGGCTTCGGGGAACAATGTGACAAGTATTGGTAAGTATGTTACTCTATGTTATATGTACTGTATGTCTATGTATGTATTGTATGAATGTATTGTATGTATGTAGTATATATGTGGTATGTATGTAGCATGTAGTATGTATGTAGCATGCATGTAGTATGTATGTAGCATGCATGTAGTATATATGTAGTATGTATGTAGCATGTAGCATGCATGTAGTATATATGTAGTATGTATGTAGCATGTAGTATGTATGTAGCATGCATGTAGTATATATGTAGTATGTATGTAGCATGTAGTATGTATGTAGCATGCATGTAGTATATATGTAGTATGTATGTAGCATGTAGTATGTATGTAGCATGCATGTAGTATATATGTAGTATGTATGTAGTATGTATGTAGCATGCATGTAGCATGCAGTATGTATGTAGCATGCATGTAGTATATATGTAGTATGTAGTATGTATGTAGCATGCATGTAGTATATATGTGTTATGTATGTAGCATGTAGCATGCATGTAGCATGCATGTAGTATGTATGTAGTATATATGTGGTATGTATGTAGCATGCAGTATGTATGTAGCATGCATGTAGTATATATGTAGTATGTATGTAGCATGTAGTATGTATGTAGCATGCATGTAGTATATATGTAGTATGTATGTAGCATGTAGTATGTATGTAGCATGCATGTAGTATATATGTAGTATGTATGTAGCATGTAGTATGTATGTAGCATGCATGTAGTATATATGTAGTATGTATGTAGTATGTATGTAGCATGCATGTAGCATGCAGTATGTATGTAGCATGCATGTAGTATATATGTAGTATGTAGTATGTATGTAGCATGCATGTAGTATATATGTGTTATGTATGTAGCATGTAGCATGCATGTAGCATGCATGTAGTATGTATGTAGTATATATGTGGTATGTATGTAGCATGCAGTATGTATGTAGCATGCATGTAGTATATATGTAGTATGTATGTTGCATGTAGTATTTATGTAGTATGAATGTAGCATGTATGTAGTATGCATGTTGTATGTATGTAGCATGTAATTTTTTTTTTTTTTTTTACATTTAACACATTAGCCGGATGATGGGACTACTACTGTCCCATCATTGGCTAATGTGTCAATCACTGTCATGGTAGCAGGCATCGCCCGATGGGACTTGTAGTCCCATCGGACGATGCCTGCACAGACCCCCGGAGCCTGCACAGACCACCGGCAGGCCGGCACAGCCCCCCGGCAGGCCGGCACAGCCCCCCGGCAGGCCGGCACAGCCCCCCGGAGCCTGCACAGCCCCCCGGCAGGCCGGCACAGCCCCCCGGCAGGCCGGCACAGCCCCCCGGAGCCTGCACAGACCACCGGCAGGCCGGCACAGCCCCCCGGCAGGCCGGCACAGCCCCCCGGAGCCTGCACAGACCACCGGAGCCTGCACAGACCCCCTGGCAGGCCGGCACAGCCCCCCGAAAGGCCCGTACAGACCCCAGAGAGGCTGTACAAGGGCAGGAAAGGGTTTTTCTTATTCCGATACCGGAAGTCCCATAGACTTGAATGGGACTTCCGGTATCGGAATCGGCGATACCGATACTTTTTTTAAAGATCGGCCGATACCATCCGATACGATACTTTGAAGTATCGGACGGTATCGCTCAACTCTAGTGACCACCTTTTGCCTTTAGGTTCACCAGTTTTCAGTTTTTGAATTTACTTGTCAGGGAGGTTGTTCCAAGCATCTTGAAGCACTAATCACAGATCTTCTTTCTCTTCATGTAACCAGATAACAGAAAGCTATGTGTGAAGAGGACACGCTAAATGCTCATTCTAAGGGCATGTGTACACGTTGAGTATTTGGTGAGTTTTTTACATCAGTATCTGTAAGACAAAACCAGGATTGGAATAATCAGAGGAAAAGCATAATAGAAGCACGTCACCACTTCTGTATTTATCACCCTCTCATGGTTTGGCTTACAAATACTGATGTAAATAACTCACCAAATACAATGTGCATGTGGCCTAATACATAAGCCAGCCCGCTTCTCTTTCACAGTCAATGTTCAGACAGAGACTGGGTTAGCTATAATAATAACCACTCAGAAATTCCCATGTCACATCCAGCTGTGGTCAAGTGAAGACACAGGAAATACTGTCCCATGTCGGACACAGACTAGAAGGGGAGCAGCCAGGACCCGGGGTAAAGCATGCATTCAAATAAAGATTTGGCCACCTTTCAAATGTGAACTACTGTATATAAGCCGAGCTTTTCAGCACATTTTTTGTGCTGAAAACACCCCCTTTGGCTTATACACGAGTTATTGTCCCAAAAAGACAGTGGGGGAGCGGCGGAGCAGCATGTCACAGAGGCAGGAGCCGGCAGCTAAAGCCTGTGCCCGCTGCTAAAGAGAAATGAATATTCACTGCGCTGGCGGTGAATGTTCATTTGTCTTATAGTCACAGCCGCAGCCGCCGGCTTCCAACATCCTACTTACCTATTAACGACTCTCCACTCCTATAGGCATGGAGTGAATATTCATTACCTTAATGTGCGGGGTCACGTGATCGCTCAGTAGGAAGAGCTGCTGGCACCGGAATGAGATGCAGCATGGGCGCGAAGGAAGGTAAGTAGGATGTGCTTTTTTTTATAGGAACCATGCATACAAGAATAGGGGATAAGGAGTCATGCATACAAAGACAGGGGATAAGGAGCCATGCACACAAAGACAGGGGATAAGGAGCCATGCATACAAAGACAGGGGATAAGGAGCCATGCATACAAGGATAGGGGATAAGGAGCCATGCATACAAGGATAGGGGATAAGGAGCCATGCATACAAGGACGGGGACGGGGGAGCAATGCATACCAGGATAGAGATGAGGGGATAATGCATACCCGGCTTATACTCGAGTCAATACGGTTACCCAGTTTTTCGTGGCTAAATTAGGTGCCTCGGCTTCTACTTGGGTTGACTTATACTTCAGTATATACCGGTACTTGATTTTCAGAACTTGCAAACCATAGTGAAAAGTGTGCTGTAATGGAAGTCAATTTGGTTGTCACTAATTTTCTCAAGAGTACGTAATTTCAGAAAACTAGGTTCTGACTATAAAGATTTTTTTTTAAATTTGGAAATGGAAATACTTCTCAGTGAAAATATTCCAAATCAATACTTGGTGAATTAGGGTGGTAAAATCTGGACTCTTGGTATCTAAAAATATAGAACATATGTCACTAGTGGAGTGCTAGGAGGAGAAGCGCTATGCAGGAAAATGCCTGCCATACTATACACTAATACACTTACAACTTAGTTGGCATGTTACACCCACATGCTTATCATACGACATAGACCAAGAATTTCACAAATGGGTAGAACAAGCAAAGTTGTCATATTTCGGTAATAGATAAAGCCATCTGCTTATTTATTAAAGTAAGAACACCAAGGGGAAGTTTGATTGTAGTGAGATAATAAAACTAATAAATATATGTATATACCAATGGCGCTAAAGCGTACACCCACAGAACACAAAGCAGCAAGTAATAAGACAACACACCACTCAAGTTGTCCCCATAAAATAATAATAATAAATAAACCTGATAGAAACTTGCGCTAATTAAATGTGTCTTGGTTAAATAAAGATATCTTATGAAGAAATCTATTACCTTTACTGAAGCTAAAAACTGGCGAGGCAGGGAAAAAGGTCTTCAGAATGCAGGGTGGATTTCCAGGTCCTTTCCCAATAATACTCCCCGACACAGGTATATAAAAAATTACTGGAGCTAAAGGGTGCTACCTGCTAGAATGCCGGGATGGCGGCATGCTAGGAGGTAGCACCCTTTAGCTCCAGTAATTTTTTATATACCTGTGTCGGGGAGTATTATTGGGAAAGGACCTGGAAATCCACCCTGCATTCTGAAGACCTTTTTCCCTGCCTCGCCAGTTTTTTTTAAAGGTAATAGATTTCTTCATAAGATATCTTTATTTAACCAAGACTCATTTAATTAGCGCAAGTTTCTATCAGGTTTAGATAATAAAACTAGAAGGAAATATATACGGTACATTCAATAGATCCAACAGATCTGTATTAATGTAATTTAATGCAATTTTCAGCCCAAAGATGTCAATATTTTGAATTTACAAAATGTATGTTCTGCTTCCACAAAAATATTATTATACATAGCCATTTTGTGTTAGGCTAATTTCACAGAACTGGGTAAAAAGAAACATCTGATTGTCATGCAGATTTTGGAGGATTCATATGGGATAATTTTTTGGGGCACCCTTAGACTTCAATGGGAGAGTCGCATCCAAAATACTAAAATAGTATAAAATATTCAAGAGACTAGCACAAGCTGCAATTTATTTCCTTGGACTTTTGGCCCATGTCAAGAAATAGTCATCTGAACCACACAAAAATAAATAACATTGGTCCTAGTGCTGTCTGTGTGAAGTCAGTTTTTTTCATAGACAGCACTTGAACCGAAAATACTGATGTGTAAACCGAGCCTAACTCTTACCTGGTGTTGTCTTCTTGAAAGCTGCTACTGCCCTTCCTCCATCTTTAAGCTTTGTTGGCCATCACGGACTCGGACTGCCCTATCCACAGACATCTTATTCTGACAGCAGAACATTGGCTACAATATATAGGATGGAATCTGTTTACCCATTGAATTAGGATTACTTGCCTCCTAGTGACTTAAAAATGTGCCCTTATATTCTAAATTCAAAGGGACTTTTCCCTCAAATATACTTACATTGGCTCAGACTGATTAACAATATAAAAAAAATCACACTCACCCTCACCCTGCAGGTCCTTTTCCAGCACTTACCTGATCCACACTAAGTTACGCTCCCTAGTCCCCATTTTGGACACACCCTAAGGCTTCTTTTACATTTACCTTGTTTTTTCGGGCCGTTTTTGCAGCCCCAATAGATTTCTATGAGGCCGCAAAATCGGCCCGCAAAAATTAGTGGGAGCGCCGTGTGCCATATGGCCGTGAGGGCCGTATTTGCGGCCGTGAAAAAAGATCGAGCCTGCTTGATCTTTTTCACGGCTTACGGACACAGCCCCCATTGAAAATCAGTGGGGCCGCAAAAACAAACAGAAGTTTGTTTTTGCTGTGCACCATCACTTCTGGTTTTGCGGAACGCTGTTTTTTCCATAGTATTGGTAACATGAAAAACGGCGATCCGCAAGTTTTTTGCGGTCCTTGTAGCAGACTGTGAAAAATTGCAGCGATACGGACCGCAATGGCGGGCTGCAAAAAACCCGATAAGTGTAAAAGAAGCCTAAAATATCCACAAAATCAATCACTGGCTGAGGCGGCTCACCACATCTACAAGTATTTGGCTGAGCTGGCACTTCTGACCACTTTCTATGCATGGAAGATGTGACTTGGAAGCACAAACCAGTTGGAAACTAGCTAAGTGCCAGGAAGGGACCTACATGACATTAGTAAACGTGAGTAGCATTTCTTTTATTATTTTTAACAAGTCATTTTAACCCCTTCCCAACATGACAATTTCCTGTTGTTATTTTTTTTCCTCCCTGTCCACATGGCTATGTGTATGAGACAACACCATTAATTTTATTATTCAATGTATTTGAAAACAAGAAAATAATTTTAAGTGGTGTGAAATTGTGCAAAAATTTCAATTTTGCAAATGTTTTTTTAATTTGGTTTTTACCGCCTTTTTTGTGCTGTAAAAATGTCCTGGAATAATTATTCTCCAGATCACTACAATTATAGCTAAATCAAACTTGTACGGTTTTTGCTTGCGTCGCTATTTTCAAAATCTTTTTCATCAATGGAGCTATGTGTAAGCTTGTTTTTTTTTGTGTGACGATTAGTGTTGAGCATTCCGATACCGCAAGTATCGGGTATCGGCCGATACTTGCTGTATCGGAATTCCGATACCGACTTCCGATATTTTTTCAATATCGGAATTCGGCATCGGAATCGGAAGTTCAGTTGATTGACGGCCTGACGTCATCATGATGCGCGGTGTGTGCGCATCATGATGCGCCGTCATTTCGGGCCTTCCGGGGGTCTCTGCCGGCCTGCCGGGGGGCTGTGCCGGCCTGCCGGGGGGCTGTGTGGACTGCCCGGGGTCTCTGCCGGCCTGCCGGGGGGCTGTGCCGGCCTGCCGGTGGTCTGTGCACCCTGTGGGGGTCTGTACCGGCCTGCCGGGGGGCTGTGCCGGCCTGCCGGGGGGCTGTGCTGATGTCCGGGTGTCTGTGCAAGCATCGTCCGATGGGACTACAAGGCCCATCGTGCGATGCCTGCTACCATGACAGTGATTGACACATTAGCCAATGATGGGACAGTAGTAGTCCCATCATCCGGCTAATGTGTTAAATGTTAAATGTTAAAAAAAAAAAAAAAAATACTACATACATACTACATGCATGCTACATACATACTACATGCTACATACATACTACATATATACTACATACATACTACATACATGCTACATACATACTACATGCTACATACATACTACATGCATGCTACATACATACTACATATATACTACATACATACTACATACATGCTACATACATACTGCATGCTACATACATACTACATACATACTACATGCATGCTACATACATACTACATGCTACATACATACTACATATATACTACATACATACTACATGCATGCTACATACATACTACATACATACTACATACATACTACATGCATGCTACATACATACTACATACATACTACATGCATGCTACATGCATGCTACATACATACTACATGCATGCTACATGCATGCTACATACATACTACATGCTACATACATACCACATACATACTACATACATGCTACATATATACTACATGCATGCTACATACATACTACATATATACTACATGCATGCTACATACATACTACATACATACAATACATACATAGACATACAGTACATATAACATAGAGTAACATACTTACCAATACTTGTCACATTGTTCCCCGAAGCCATTGTCTTTCCGGAATAAATATTAACATAACAAACCACAAAAATACTCACCCACGATCCGAAGCAGTCCACGAGTGTGTCCCACGACGATCTTGGGTAGAGAACTGCAGCATCAGATGATGCTGCCGTTCTCTACGGGCTGCAGGAATCCAATGACGGAAGGTAAGTATCCTTCCGCACTGTATTCCTCCGCCACTTAAAAAAAAAAAGTCCCTAGTCTCACTTTATGCCATTGCTGCGTGGGAATTTCCCACACAGCAATGGCATAAAGTGAGACTAGGGACTTTTTTTTTTTTTAAGTGGCGGAGGAATACAGTGCAGAAGGATACCTACCTTCTGTCATTGGATTCCTGCAGCCCGTAGAGAACGGCAGCATCATCTGATGCTGCCGTTCTCTACCCAAGATCGTCGTGGGACACACTCGTGGACTGCTTCGGATCGTGGGTGAGTATTTTTGTGGTTTGTTATGTTAATATTTATTCCGGAAAGACAATGGCTTCGGGGAACAATGTGACAAGTATTGGTAAGTATGTTACTCTATGTTATATGTACTGTATGTCTATGTATGTATTGTATGAATGTATTGTATGTATGTAGTATATATGTGGTATGTATGTAGCATGTAGTATGTATGTAGTATGTATGTAGCATGCATGTAGCATGCAGTATGTATGTAGCATGCATGTAGTATATATGTAGTATGTATGTAGCATGTAGTATGTATGTAGCATGCATGTAGTATATATGTAGTATGTATGTAGCATGTAGTATATATGTGTTATGTATGTGGTATGTATGTAGCATGCATGTAGCATGCATGTAGTATGTATGTAGTATATATGTAGTATGTATGTAGCATGTAGTATGTATGTAGTATGTATGTAGCATGCATGTAGCATGCAGTATGTATGTAGCATGCATGTAGTATATATGTAGTATGTATGTAGCATGTAGTATGTAGCATGCATGTAGTATATATGTAGTATGTAGCATGTAGTATGTATGTAGCATGCATGTAGTATATATGTGTTATGTATGTAGCATGTAGCATGCATGTAGCATGCATGTAGTATGTATGTAGTATATATGTGGTATGTATGTAGCATGCAGTATGTATGTAGCATGCATGTAGTATATATGTAGTATGTATGTTGCATGTAGTATGAATGTAGCATGTATGTAGTATGTAGTATGAATGTAGCATGTATGTAGTATGTAGTATGCATGTTGTATGTATGTAGCATGTAATTTTTTTTTTTTTTTTTTTACATTTAACACATTAGCCGGATGATGGGACTACTACTGTCCCATCATTGGCTAATGTGTCAATCACTGTCATGGTAGCAGGCATCGCCCGATGGGACTTGTAGTCCCATCGGACGATGCCTGCACAGACCACCGGCAGGCCGGCACAGCCCCCCGGCAGGCCGGCACAGCCCCCCGGAGCCTGCACAGCCCCCCGGCAGGCCGGCACAGCCCCCCGGCAGGCCGGCACAGCCCCCCGGAGCCTGCACAGCCCCCCGGCAGGCCGGCACAGCCCCCCGGCAGGCCGGCACAGCCCCCCGGCAGGCCGGCACAGCCCCCCGGAGCCTGCACAGCCCCCCGGCAGGCCGGCACAGACCACCGGAGCCTGCACAGACCCCCTGGCAGGCCGGCACAGCCCCCCGAAAGGCCCGTACAGACCCCAGAGAGGCTGTACAAGGGCAGGAAAGGGTTTTTCTTATTCCGATACCGGAAGTCCCATAGACTTGAATGGGACTTCCGGTATCGGAATCGGCGATACCGATACTTTTTTTAAAGATCGGCCGATACCATCCGATACGATACTTTGAAGTATCGGACGGTATCGCTCAACTCTAGTGACGATCTGACATTTTTAACCATTTCATTTTTAGGTGGATACGACTTTTTTGATCGTTCTGTATTCAATTTTTTTTTGCAGTGTCAAGGGGAGCAAAAAAATGCAATTATTGCATTTTGTTATTTTTTTTCTTTACAATGTTTATCAATCAGGTTAATACATTTTATATTTTGATAGATTAGACTTTTACACATACAGTGATAACATCTTTGTTTATTAATTTGATTATTAGTTTTCAATGGGGAAAACTGGAGTGATTTGGATTTATGTTTTTTGTTTTCCTATATTGTTAAAACATTTTTTTAACTTTATTTTTAGTCCCCATAGCAAACTTGAAGTTGCAGTCGTCCGATCTCTTATGATATATATTGCAATACCACAGTATCATGGTCTGCTATGAATATCAGTTACAGGCTGTTCTTCATGTGAGAAATGTAATGGCAGACATGTGAGTCTTCAGCAGATCCTGTCGTTGATAGACATGCTTTGAGGAGATAACAATGGCGGGTGGGCTCAGCTCCTGAGTTATATCAAAGAAGTGGTCTCAACATATGACATAATAGTATGTCATATATTGGGAAGGGATTTTTATTGGCTGGAGAAACCCTTTAACAGGAACCTGTCACGTGCCATAAACCTAAAGATATAGAGTTAATCAGTGAGCAGTGACTGTAAGTGCCCTGGGCACACCTGCAGGATTGAAAACCATCTGCCCATGGGAGAAATGAAGTTTATTTTCACCTGGGTGCAGCGGTCTCAGTTCCAGCCTGGCACCTTCAAAGCGCTATTAACCAGAAGATTAACTCTCTATCTGCAGGTTAAAAGCAGTAGTAGATCTAACTGATCCCCTTGAAATTTATTTCCACAGTCCAGAATTTTTGGTAGTTTGATAGCAAGGACTGCAAGAAAATTCTGAATTTATATATCAAACTACGTTATTTCAATAAAGACAAATTGATAATATGTACCATGCAAAAAGTTTTAGGCAGGTGTGCAAAAATGGAAAGAGAATAAAGACAAGAAAACGATATCATATCAACATTTGGTGTGACCGTCCTTTGACAGAAAAACTATTATCCCAATTGCCACCACACCAGAGCAATCAGGAAGAGTGAAAGCACCACTTCAGGGGCGGCTGCGGTTTGGTATTTTTAGGCTGCAAAGGGTCCACTAACCATAGATCTTTACAGCCTGCTAATATCAGCTCTCATCTGTCTGCTTTACCTTGGCTGTTTTCATTTTTTTTTTCATTTACCAGATACTGTATACTCGAGTATAAGCCAACCCGAATATAAGCAGAGGCACTTAATTTGGCGACGAAAAACTGGGAAAATGTATTGACTCAAGTATAAGCCTGGTATGACTTGTCCCCTTATCCCTATCCTTGTATGCATGGCTCCTCATCCCTGACCTGGTATGCATGGCTCCTTATCCTCATCATTGTCTACATGGCTCCTCATCCCTGTCCTGGTATGCATGGCTCCTCATCCCTTTCCTTGAATGCATAGCCCCCATAAGAAAAGCATAAAAAAAACCTCCTACTTACCTTCCCTGCGCGCCCTCGTAACATCCTGTTCCGCTTCCAACAGCTCCTGCGGCTGGCTGATCACATGTCCCTGCTAATTAAGGTAATGAATATTCACCTCGTTCCACTCACTGGGATCAGTCTTAAGAGCTGCTTGAAGCCAAAACCGGATGCTGTGAGGGCGCGCAGGGAAGGTAAGTAGGAGATTTTTTTTTTTACAGCTGCTGGAAGCCGGCAGCTGCAGCTGTGACTGTGCACGCTATAAGAGAAATGAATATTCATTGCCAGTGCAGTGAATATTCATTTCTCTTTAGCAACGGCACAGTTACAGCCGCAGCCACTGACTCCTGCTTCCTGTGACCCACTACTTCGCTGCTCTGTGTCCCCTGCCAGCTTCTGGGACAATGACTCGTGTATAAGCCAAGAAGGGCATTTTCAGCACAAAAAAATGTGCTGAAAAGCTTGGCTTATACACGAGTATATACAGTATTTATGTATATATTAAGTTAAACAAGCCTAAAAAGCTGTAGAATAAAGTCAACATAAAAGGCATTAAAGTTTCTATAATATGTAGAGGGCTTGTGAAATTATATATCTGCAGAATATCTATCTATCTATCTATCTATCTATCTATCTATCTATCTATCTATTTTATTCTATTCTATTATCTATATTTTTATCTCTATAATATATATTGATTATCTATCTGTTACTGTACATATCTAACATCTTTCTATCATCTATCTACATATTTATGTATGATGGCTTTTTAATTTGTGACCACTAGCTTTAATTTACATAGAGCATTATAGTATGTAAAAAAGATGTTAAAAACGGATTGCATTCGGATGTCATCAAAAACAATTGCATACTCGCATAGCACTCTCATGATATATGGAATGACATATGCATGACACTCGTATAACTTTTAGGGAGGAATATTGGAGTGATTTTTTATACGCAGAAGTGACCGAACCCTCACCTGTATGTTTGGGGGTCGTCATCCTGCTGCAGAATAAATTTGGAGCCAATCAGACCTCCTTGATGGCATTGCATTATGAGAAAGTTTCTGCTTGTACTTCTCTTCATTGAGGATACCATTCATCTTGACCAAATTCCCAACTTTGATGAACTTCAGCCCAAAACATGAATCTTTGCTGTCTTCAAACACGCATTATTGTTCTGCTCTCCAGTTCTTACGTGAACCAACTGCTTTTTGTCACAGCCAGAATTCAACTCATCAGTACAGAGCACCTGCTAAAAATTTTTTGCACCCCAGTTCCTGTGTTATGTGCATACTTTAGTTGAATCACTTGACTTTGCTTCCATGTCAAAAATATGGGGTTTTGGTTTCAATTCCTCTTTGAAGTCTACTTTTGGTCAGACGTCTCCAAAACAGTACACTGGGGTAGGTGGGTCCCACTGGTTGGTGTCAGTCTTGAGCTGATAGCACTACTGGACTTCTTCCAATTTCAAAGGGAAGTAAGCATGGTGTGTCTCTTATCTACTGCATTAAGTTTCCTTGGCTGACCACTCCATCTATGGTCCTCAATGTTGTCCATATCTTGGTGTTTTCATAGAACGAATGAGGAGTCTGATTGGCTACAGATTTATTCTGCAGCAGAGAATCGACCCCAAACACTCACCCAATGCCATTAAGAACAAATATGTGGTATAGGCACAACCATTCTGCAAGGAGAATGTTATGGGGCAAGGAAACTACTCATGGCAATCTTTTTGCATAAACATTTGTGTATCTATAATTTAGTTAAAACAAATATTTTTTTTGAAATCTCACGCAGAGAGAGGGTCAATGTTAACCCCTTCACTACCAAGGGTGGTTTGCACGTTAACTACCGGGCCAATTTTTACAATTCTGACCACTGTACCTTTATGAGGTCATAACTCTGGAACGCTTTCATGGATCCCGGTGATTCTGACATTGTTTTCTCGTGACATATTGTACTTCATGTTAGTGGTAAAATTGCATTCAAATAACTTGCGTTTATTTGTGAAAAAAACGGAAATTTGGCGAAAATTTTGAAAATTTCGCAATTTTCCAACTTTGAATTTTTATGCCCTTAAATCACAGCGATACGGCACACAAAAAACTTAATACATAACATTTCCCACATGTTTACTTTACATCAGCACAGTTTTGGAACCAAAATTTTTTTTTGTTAGGAAGTTATAAGGGTTAAAAATTGACCAGCGATTTCTCATTTTTGCAACACCATTTTATTTTTAGGGACCACTTCACATTTGAAGCCACTTTGAGGGGTCTATATGATAGAAAATACCCAAAAGTGACACCATTCTAAAAACTGCACCCCTTAAGGTGCTTAAAACCACATTCAAGAAGTTTATTAACCCTTTAGGTGCGTCACAGGAATTTTTTGAATATTAAAAAAAAAATGAACATTTAACTTTTTTTCACACAAAAAATACTTCAGGTTCAATTTTCTTTATTTTATCAAGGGTAACAGGAGAAATTGGACTGCAAGACTTATTGTGCAATTTGTCCTGAGTACGCTGATACCTGATATGTGGGGGGGAACCACTGTTTCGGCGCATGGCAGAGCTCAGAATGGAAGGAGCGCCGTTTGACTTTTTCAATGCAAAATTGGCTGGAATTCAGATCGGACGCCATGTCACGTTTGGCGAGCCCCTGATGTACCTAAACAGTGGAAACCCCCCAAGTGACCCCATTTTGGAAACTAGACCCCCCAAGGAACTTATCTAGATATGTGGTGAGAACTTTGAACCCACAAGGGCTTCACAGAAGTTTATAACGTACAGCGGTACAATTAAAAAATCATATTTTTTCCACAAAAATGATCTTTTCACCCCCAATTTTTATTTTTCCAAGGGTAACAGGACCCTAAAAGTTATTGTGCAATTTGTCCTGAGTACGCTGATACCCCATATGTGGGTGTAAATGACTATTTGGGCGCATAGCAGAGCTCGGAAGGGAAGCAGCGCCATTTGACGTTTTTGGCTAGAATTGAGATCGGACACCATGTCGCGATTGGAAAACCCCTGATGTACCAAAACAGTGGAAACCCCCCACAAATGACACCATTTTGGAATCTAGACCCCCCAAGGATCTTATCTAGATGTGTGGTGAGAACTTTGAACCCCCAAGGGCTTCACAGAAGTTTATAACGTACAGCAGTACAATTAAAAAATCATATTTTTTCCACAAAAATGATCTTTTCACCCTCAATTCTTATTTTTCCAAAAGTAACAGGACCCTAAAAGATATTGTGCAATTTATCCTGAGTACGCTGATACCCCACATGTGGGGGTAAACCACTATTTGGGCGTATGGCAGAGCTCGGAAGGGAAGCAGCGCCATTTGACGTTTTTGGCTGGAATTGAGATCGGACACCATGTCGCGTTAGGAAAGCCCCTGATGTACCAAAACAGTAGAAACCCCCCACAAATGACACCATTTTGGAAACTAGACCCCCCAAGGAACTTATCTAGATGTGTGGTGAGCACTTTGAACCCCCCAGTGCTTCACTGAAGTTTATAACGTCCGGGCGTGAAAATAAAAAAATCGTATTTTATCCACAAACATGATCTTTTAGTCCCCATTTTTTTATTTTCCCAAGGGTAACAGGAGAAATTGGACCCCAAAAGTTGTTGTCCAATTTGTCCTGAGTACGCTGATACCTCATATGTGGGAGAAAACTACTGTATGGGCACACGTCGGGGCTCGGAAGGGAAGTAGTGACGTTTTGGAATGCAGACTTTGATGGAATGGTCTGCGGGTGTCATGTTGCGTTTGGAGAGCCCCTGATGTACCTAAACAGTGGAAACCCCCCACAAGTGACCCCATTTTGGAAACTAGACCCCCTAATGAACTTATCTAGATGTGTGGTGAGCACTTTGAACCCCCCAGTGCTTCACAGAAGTTTATAACGACCGGGCGTGAAAATAAAAATATCGTATTTTTTCAACAAACATCATCTTTTAGTCCCCATTTTTTTATTTTCCCAAGGGTAACAGGAGAAATTGGACCCCAAAAGTTGTTGTCCAATTTGTCCTGAGTACGCTGATACCTCATATGTGGGAGAAAACTACTGTATGGGCACACGTCGGGGCTCGGAAGGGAAGTAGTGACGTTTTGGAATGCAGACTTTGATGGAATGGTCTGCGGGTGTCAAGTTGCGTTTGGAGAGCCCCTGATGTACCTAAACAGTGGAAACCCCCCACAAGTGACCCCATTTTGGAAACTAGACCCCCTAATGAACTTATCTAGATGTGTGGTGAGCACTTTGAACCCCCCAGTGCTTCACAGAAGTTTATAACGACCGGGTGTGAAAATAAAAATATCGTATTTTTTCAACAAACATCATCTTTTAGTCCCCATTTTTTTATTTTCCCAAGGGTAACAGGAGAAATTGGACCCCAAAAGTTGTTGTCCAATTTGTCCTGAGTACGCTGATACCTCATATGTGGGAGAAAACTACTGTATGGGCACACGTCGGGGCTCGGAAGGGAAGTAGTGACGTTTTGGAATGCAGACTTTGATGGAATGGTCTGCGGGTGTCATGTTGCGTTTGGAGAGCCCCTGATGTACCTAAACAGTGGAAACCCCCCACAAGTGACCCCATTTTGGAAACTAGACCCCCTAATGAACTTATCTAGATGTGTGGTGAGCACTTTGAACCCCCCAGTGCTTCACAGAAGTTTATAACGACCGGGCGTGAAAATAAAAAAATCGTATTTTTTCCACAAACATGATCTTTTAGTCCCCATTTTTTTATTTTCCCAAGGGTAACAGGAGAAATTGGACCCCAAAAGTTGTTGTCCAATTTGTCCTGAGTACGCTGATACCTCATATGTGGGAGAAAACTACTGTATGGGCACACGTCGGGGCTCGGAAGGGAAGTAGTGACGTTTTGGAATGCAGACTTTGATGGAATGGTCTGCGGGTGTCATGTTGCGTTTGGAGAGCCCCTGATGTACCTAAACAGTGGAAACCCCCCACAAGTGACCCCATTTTG
This sequence comes from Dendrobates tinctorius, assembly GCF_039654945.1. Lineage (NCBI taxonomy): Eukaryota > Metazoa > Chordata > Amphibia > Anura > Dendrobatidae > Dendrobates > Dendrobates tinctorius. The sequence goes on along the minus strand of NW_027361832.1, from coordinate 2,555,818 downwards.
GAAACTAGACCCCCTAATGAACTTATCTAGATGTGTGGTGAGCACTTTGAACCCCCCAGTGCTTCACAGAAGTTTATAACGACCGGGCGTGAAAATAAAAATATCGTATTTTTTCAACAAACATCATCTTTTAGTCCCCATTTTTTTATTTTCCCAAGGGTAACAGGAGAAATTGGACCCCAAAAGTTGTTGTCCAATTTGTCCTGAGTACGCTGATACCTCATATGTGGGAGAAAACTACTGTATGGGCACACGTCGGGGCTCGGAAGGCAAGTAGTGACGTTTTGGAATGCAGACTTTGATGGAATGGTCTGCGGGTGACATGTTGCGTTTGGAGAGCCCCTGATGTACCTAAACAGTGGAAACCCCCCACAAGTGACCCCATTTTGGAAACTAGACCCCCTAATGAACTTATCTAGATGTGTGGTGAGCACTTTGAACCCCCCAGTGCTTCACAGAAGTTTATAACGACCGGGCGTGAAAATAAAAATATCGTATTTTTTCAACAAACATCATCTTTTAGTCCCCATTTTTTTTATTTTCCCAAGGGTAACAGGAGAAATTGGACCCCAAAAGTTGTTGTCCAATTTGTCCTGAGTACGCTGATACCTCATATGTGGGAGAAAACTACTGTATGGGCACACGTCGGGGCTCGGAAGGGAAGTAGTGACGTTTTGGAATGCAGACTTTGATGGATTGGTATGCGGGTGTCATATGCGTTTGGAGAGCCCCTAATGTACCTAAACTATTGAAACTCCCCACAAGTGACCCCATTTTGGAAACTAGACCCCCCACGGAGCTTATCTAGATGTGTGGAGAGCACTTTGAACCCCCAAGTGCTTCACAGAAGTTTATAACGCCTGGGCGTGAAAATAAAAAAAACATTTTTTTCCGCAAAATTATATTTTTGCCCCCAATTTTTTATTTTCCTAAGGGTAACAGGAGAAATTGGACCCCAAAAGTTGTTTTGTAATTTGTCCTGAGTAGGCAGATACCCTACATGTGGGGGTAAAACACTGTTTGGGCACATGGCAGAGCTTGGAAGGGAAGGAGCACCATTTGACTTTTTCAATGCAGAATTGGCTGGAATTGAGATCAGACGCCATGTTGCCTTTGGAGAGCACCTGATGTGCCCAAACAGTGGAAACCCCCAATTATAACTCCAACCCGAACCTCAACACACCCCTAACCCTAATCTGAGCCCTAGCCCTAACCCTAGCCCTAACCCTAGCCCTAACCCTAACCCTAGCCCTAACCCTACCCTAACCCTAACCCTAGCGGGAAAATGGAAATAAATACATAAAATCAGCGATCTGTCACAGGCACTGCTGCAGACTTCCTCATGCCTGCGCTTTGCAGGCAGTGAGGAAGTCAGCTCCCTGCAGGCCCCCGTCGCCATCTTGGATCTGGGGGCCTGTAAGGAAAGAGCCCCCCGCAGCAGCGCTGCACATTGCGCTGCCGTGGGGGGCTCAGGGAAGCACGGAGGGAGCCCCCTCCCTGCCGATGCTTCCCTTTAACCCCCGGTACACCGCGATCGCGTTTGATCGCGGTGTGCAAGGGGTTAACGTGTCGGGGGCGGTCCGTGACCGCCCCTGACACATTGTGCCGGGTGTCAGCTATGATAATTAGCTGACACTCGGCCGCGATCAGCGGCGCTCACCACGTGGGCGCCGCTGATCGCGATGACGTAATATTCCGTCCATGGTAATTAGGTCCATGGTCACATGGACGGAATATTACGTCAATTGTAGGTAAGGGGTTAAAAAGGTATTATTTAAAAATCTCTTAAAATAGATCCTAAAAACTATCATTAGATAAAAGTTTATCTCCCTTCCGCTAGTTATTAACCTCGTGTCTACATGTAAAGTAAATCTGTTCAGATGCCCATAGCCCACCATGAGTAAGACACAGTTGCTCGGTGCTTGTCCAAAAAAATGGTACTAGTAACGATGTTATGTTTTACAGGAAATAGAGACAAAACATTTTTTTTCATAATTATGAGTGTTTTAAAACCAGTAATATACGGTATATGAAAAAAATATAATATAATATTAATTAATGTAAAATATATGTAAAAAATACCTACCGTATATATCTGTGGTATTTACATAATTATACTGACCCACAAAATTATGTTAGATGAAATTTATTACGCCTTGAAAATCATAAAAACAAAATGATGAAATAGCAGTGCTCTCAGCATTTTACACCATTTTATTTTTTTCTTCTTTTTAGAACATCATATGCTAAAGTGAAAACAATTGACTCTGACCAGAAAAGATTATAACCCCCTTTACCTCCTTACACATTTAAATAAAATAGCAGAGCAATTGCTCCAGCAGCAAATCATTTATTACAATTATTTTAATAAATTATTCGTTGCTGGAGCAATGGCTCTGATATTTTATTTAAATATTTTTTTACGACAAGTTGGAGTCTCCTTCTAATGCTTTGGAAGCGGTGTGTTTCCTCATCCGTTCATCTACACCGCAACCTTGATTGATCAGGATTCACCAGGTTAGCAGCAATCCATTATTGAGGCCAGATATCGGAATTGCTAATTTCTAGATTTGCGCCTCAGTTCGCGAAAACCCTATCGCGAGTACAAAATTCTCTTCTCATCTAAACCACTTGTTTCAGTAATTTGACTACTACGCTTAGATAGCGCTCTTTTTTTCCCCTAGACCCCAAGTGAATCCCTTCCTTTACACATTTACAATTTATTGTCCTCATCCTATAATATACCTATCAACTCATGGCTTTCCCTTTTCTTGGGAAATGTAGAAAATTAGAAAAAGGAATGTCTGACTATAATTTCCCATCGGACCTGCTGAATAGTTAAAGTTGCATAGGTCACACTACATTGATCTATTGCGGCTAATCCAAAATTTAACAAAACTGAATAATGGGTGGTGTGAGTTAGAGCTATGGTGACTTTGGCTTGCAGCATGGCTGCTGTGGTGCTGTGGGTCACCGAGTCGCTTGCCCTGCTGGTGCGCCAGTGCTTCAGCAATGCTACGCAAATGGCACTGCAGGGACTCACTGAAAAAATTTACCATGACGTGACAGTGGGCTCCATATAGGACTAGAATGTAGAACTAAGAACTTCATGCTCAGTTTTGCAATTTTTGCTTACACTCAATAGATCAGTGTATGGATTTTTCATGGATTTTTCTACAGCTATGGTACATGTTGCAAGCCTTAAAATCCCAACCATCAAAATCTAAATTTCTTTAACCTGTGCAAGAAATGTTATAAACAAAAATAAATCCAAATGGCAAAATTCCCATTTTTTTTTTATCACCCCAGCACCTAGAAAAAAATTCTATAAAAAACATTCAAAACACAGTGTGTACCCCAAAATGGTACCAATGAAGCATTTCACTTGGTGCTCAAAAAGTAAGCCTCATATAGTTTCATGAATGGAAAAGTAAAAAGTTTTAAGTTTCACAAAATGGTGACCCAAACCAAATTTTTTTATATTTTTACAAAGTTTAGAGGTTTTTTTTTAAGTCACTGAACTAGTAAAAAATACTTAATGATTGTTTGGTATTGCCATAATAGTACTGACCTGGAGAATCTTATTGCCAGGTCATTTTTACTGCACAGTTAACTCCATAAAAAGGAAACCTTAAAAGCTTTTTCACCACCTCACCTACATTTTATTTCTCTTTTCTCAGTACATTATTATGGTAAAATGAATGATGTCGATAAAAACAATTGACATGGCATCAGAAGTCACGCTCCATCAACAGAGCACTCAAGAAGAGGTAGATCTTTTCTGTTGACATTAGGTCAAATGAGGCAGCCACTCTAAGCTGGCGGTGGGCAGAACAGGTAGGTAGTTAATATTGATCAAGTAGTAAGGATTGGTTCAAAGTACTCTAGTCCATTGGTATGATCAGTAGTCTATGGCCACTGGACAGGAGGATCGCAAATCTCTTCCCTTCTGGGATCTCTGGAGTTGCATTTTTTAGCCTGGCTAGCAAAATATAGTCATTGTTGCTTGAAGCACAGATGACGCCGCGGCAGTCTATCTGATCAAAAGCTAACTGAATAAAACTAGGAGGAAAAAGCGCAATTGGGTTTTATCTAAAAGGAGATAAAGGTGTTTGAATAAGGTTATGCTAACCTGATTTAGTTGTATATACACAACATTTCCATTACTTACTGTATACATTCAGCTGTTGCAGGTCCAATGGGTTATCAGTAGTGTTGAGCATTCCGATACCGCAAGTATCGGGTATCGGCCGATACTTGCTGTATCGGAATTCCGATACCGACTTCCGATATTTTTTCAATATCGGAATTCGGCATCGGAATCGGAAGTTCAGTTGATTGACGGCCTGACGTCATCATGATGCGCGGTGTGTGCGCATCATGATGCGCCGTCATTTCGGGCCTTCCGGGGGTCTCTGCCGGCCTGCCGGGGGGCTGTGCCGGCCTGCCGGGGGGCTGTGTGGACTGCCCGGGGTCTGTACCGGCCTGCCGGGGGGCTGTGCCGGCCTGCCGGTGGTCTGTGCACCCTGTGGGGGTCTGTACCGGCCTGCCGGGGGGCTGTGCCGGCCTGCCGGGGGGCTGTGCTGATGTCCGGGGGTCTGTGCAAGCATCGTCCGATGGGACTACAAGTCCCATCGGGCGATGCCTGCTACCATGACAGTGATTGACACATTAGCCAATGATGGGACAGTAGTAGTCCCATCATCCGGCTAATGTGTTAAATGTAAAAAAAAAAAAAAAAAAAAAAAAAAAAAAAAAAATTACATGCTACATACATACAACATGCATACTACATACATGCTACATTCATACTACATACTACATACATGCTACATTCATACTACATAAATACTACATGCAACATACATACTACATATATACTACATGCATGCTACATACATACTGCATGCTACATACATACCACATATATACTACATACATACTACATGCATGCTACATGCATGCTACATGCTACATACATAACACATATATACTACATGCATGCTACATACATACTACATATATACTACATGCATGCTACATACATACTACATGCTACATACATACTACATATATACTACATGCATGCTACATACATACTACATGCTACATACATACTACATATATACTACATGCATGCTACATACATACTACATGCTACATACATACTACATATATACTACATGCATGCTACATACATACTACATGCTACATACATACTACATATATACTACATGCATGCTACATACTACATGCTACATACATACTACATATATACTACATGCATGCTACATACATACTACATGCATGCTACATACATACTACATGCTACATACATACCACATATATACTACATACATACAATACATTCATACAATACATACATAGACATACAGTACATATAACATAGAGTAACATACTTACCAATACTTGTCACATTGTTCCCCGAAGCCATTGTCTTTTCCGGGATAAATATTAACATAACAAACCACAAAAATACTCACCCACGATCCGAAGCAGTCCACGAGTGTGTCCCACGACGATCTTGGGTAGAGAACTGCAGCATCAGATGATGCTGCCGTTCTCTACGGGCTGCAGGAATCCAATGACGGAAGGTAGGTATCCTTCCGCACTGTATTCCTCCGCCACTTAAAAAAAAAAAGTCCCTAGTCTCACTTTATGCCATTGCTGTGTGGGAAATTCCCACACAGCAATGGCATAAAGTGAGACTAGGGACTTTTTTTTTTTAAGTGGCGGAGGAATACAGTGCGGAAGGATACCTACCTTCCGTCATTGGATTCCTGCAGCCCGTAGAGAACGGCAGCATCATCTGATGCTGCAGTTCTCTACCCAAGATCGTCGTGGGACACACTCGTGGACTGCTTCGGATCGTGGGTGAGTATTTTTGTGGTTTGTTATGTTAATATTTATCCCGGAAAAGACAATGGCTTCGGGGAACAATGTGACAAGTATTGGTAAGTATGTTACTCTATGTTATATGTACTGTATGTCTATGTATGTATTGTATGAATGTATTGTATGTATGTAGTATATATGTGGTATGTATGTAGCATGTAGTATGTATGTAGCATGCATGTAGTATGTATGTAGCATGCATGTAGTATATATGTAGTATGTATGTAGCATGTAGTATGTAGCATGCATGTAGTATATATGTAGTATGTATGTAGCATGTAGTATGTATGTAGCATGCATGTAGTATATATGTAGTATGTATGTAGCATGTAGTATGTATGTAGCATGCATGTAGCATATATGTAGTATGTATGTAGCATGTAGTATGTATGTAGCATGCATGTAGTATATATGTAGTATGTATGTAGCATGTAGTATGTATGTAGCATGCATGTAGTATATATGTAGTATGTAGTATGTATGTAGCATGCATGTAGTATATATGTGTTATGTATGTAGCATGTAGCATGCATGTAGCATGCATGTAGTATGTATGTAGTATATATGTGGTATGTATGTAGCATGCAGTATGTATGTAGCATGCATGTAGTATATATGTAGTATGTATGTTGCATGTAGTATTTATGTAGTATGAATGTAGCATGTATGTAGTATGTAGTATGAATGTAGCATGTATGTAGTATGCATGTTGTATGTATGTAGCATGTAATTTTTTTTTTTTTTTACATTTAACACATTAGCCGGATGATGGGACTACTACTGTCCCATCATTGGCTAATGTGTCAATCACTGTCATGGTAGCAGGCATCGCCCGATGGGACTTGTAGTCCCATCGGACGATGCCTGCACAGACCCCCGGAGCCTGCACAGACCACCGGCAGGCCGGCACAGCCCCCCGGCAGGCCGGCACAGCCCCCCGGCAGGCCGGCACAGCACCCCGGCAGGCCGGCACAGCCCCCCGGAGCCTGCACAGCCCCCCGGCAGGCCGGCACAGCCCCCCGGCAGGCCGGCACAGCCCCCCGGAGCCTGCACAGACCACCGGCAGGCCGGCACAGACCACCGGAGCCTGCACAGACCCCCTGGCAGGCCGGCACAGCCCCCCGAAAGGCCCGTACAGACCCCAGAGAGGCTGTACAAGGGCAGGAAAGGGTTTTTCTTATTCCGATACCGGAAGTCCCATAGACTTGAATGGGACTTCCGGTATCGGAATCGGCGATACCGATACTTTTTTTAAAGATCGGCCGATACCATCCGATACGATACTTTGAAGTATCGGACGGTATCGCTCAACTCTAGTTATCAGACCAAGAAAACACAGAAAAGGAGGATTTGTGGATAATTTACGCAGCTGGTGTCACATATTATAAATCTAAATCCAGAACGACAATACATGTCGTTCTTCTTTATTTCATCAATGTGTTTCAAAGTACCACAGACATCTTAATCAGGATAAGAAACATATCTTGTCCTGATGAAGAAATATGTAGTTCTGCGGAACGCGTTGATTTAAATGGATTGGTGGTCATCCATGCTATGTGTCTATTCACACAAGAACAGTCGGTCCTCCATGAATCATACATTCATAAATAATTGTTGCTCCACGGTTAACACTTAATGTCCCTGGATTACCTTAGTGTGCAATAACAATAGAAAAGTTTCTGAAATGATATTTCAAAGTTCTTATTTACTGAACTTGAATTTGTATCTGATGTCCAATGTTGTTGAGTATGATTGACGTTTTACTTGTATAACTTAGAACCTTCATTTAGATTTCTAAAACCACAGATGAAGGATCACAGTGAAGTTGGATTTTTGTGATTTATGGCATAATAGTTTCTAATTTGACAGAGTTAGTGGCATTATCGCTTCCTTATTGGCTCCAGAGAAATATTTGCATCATCTGATATGAATCACTTAGTCAAAGTTTCAAAATGGCAAAACCACATGGTCAATGGCCGGTAATATTCATAAAATGTGGAAATTCAGTTTCAGAAGATTAGAGCTCTATTGGAATTCTCTTTCTTCTAAAATTAAAACTTTTTTAACTAAAAAATTTGATGCACACCTATCAAAATGACTATCATCGTCTGTTTTACCACTTGTTATTTTTCTTTTATAGGCCAGTAAACCTGTGGATATTCAGATGGACCTTTCAAGCATTGTGAAATGTGATCATATAATTGTTTGGAAAATCGATCTGTTTGGCACTTGAATTGCCCAAGATCCATTTGCTCCTTTTCCCCCGTGAATAAACTTAAAATAGAAGGTAAAAAGTTCATAGCTAGTCAGTCATGTGTCTGAAGCAGCAAAGAATAAGAGCATGAAGACAAAAGCACTACAGAGTTAAGTGTTGAGTGATTTCCACTGACTTTTGCTGCCACCCAGGTCACCCAGAACACCCAGACAGGAATTCCAGAACTACTTATCACAATCACATCTGCTCAGGCTTAGGAAGTAGAATGTTCATCTTTTCAAAGCTCTTGCTGTTGCCAGTAGCCAGGATTAGCACACAAAGCATTTGCTGGGAAAGACTAGTCCATTAGTGTTTACTAACAATCACTGATAATATCTAATCACACAGTGAAATTAAGAACACTAGTAAATGAGGTCACTCAAATAATACTTCACTTAAGTCAAGTCAAATTCTCTTTCGGAAGGTTAGCTTTTCAAGAGCATTGACTATTCGACTGGTTCTATCATAGTAATAACGTTTCTACAGTTTATAGCACATTGTCACTGACAATTACCATCTCCCTTCAAGTCATAGAATCATAGAATGGTAGAGTTGGAAGGGAACTCCTGGGTCATCTGTTCCAACCCCCTGCTCAAAGCAGGATTCACTAAATCATCCCAGACAGATGTCTGTCCAGCCTCGATTTGACGACTTTCATTGAAGGAGAACTCACCACCTGTCATGGCAGCCTGTTCCACTCATTCATCAGGGAAGTCCTTCCATTCATCTGGGAATTTTAATTTATTGACTTTAAAAAATAATTCAAACATTTATATTTTGTCCAATACTTTGTCCTTAATATCTGATAATTGAAAACAAAACATGTGGCCTATTCTAAATCAAAGTTGTCATTAATTAAAATGATTAAATAATGGATATCATGATTTGCATTTTACAATTTTAAAAATTAAATAGGGACATTGTTTGGTTGTGATTAGAGATGAGCGAACATTTCAAGGTTCGATTCAGATGAACGAACGTTCCGATCAGGGCTGTGAAGTCGGTAAGCCAAACCTCCGACTCCTCAATTTCCATGACATCGACTCCAACTCCAACTCCGACTCCACGACGCCGACTCCCTCATGCCAGGGCTGTGGAGTCGGTAAGTCAAACCTCCGACTCTTCAATTTCCATTACACCGACTCTGACTCCGGCTCCACCAAAATGGGCTCCAACTCCATGACTTCGACTCCACAGCCCTAGTTCCGATGTTTGCCAAACAGTACGTCAAAAATATCCGAAGCCTATTGAATTCAGCGGGAGACAAAACCAAACGTATAGACAACACCTTCAGAGGGGCCAAATAGCTGCCAAAATAGCTCAAATTAGGAGCAGATACCAGAAAAAGTGTCATCAATTGAACCAGAGTACAAATAGTTTAATTGTGCAGCATGGATGCATGAGACAGGGCCTGGGACAAGTGTTATGAATGGGTCACTGAGGAGAAAAAAGCAAAACAATCTAAGTCACAGAAAACCAGAGAGGTTGGTAACTATGCAGATTGCAGATCCCTGATCCTACCACACAACTAGCAGCAGCCGTGGAGCGTACCTACGATGTTCCTAGACGCTTCGTCACAGCCCGAGGACTAAATAAGCCTGAAGCATGAAAAGGGGAAAACTAACTGCCCCAGAGCAGACCCCAAAGGAATAGATACACATGTATTGACGGTGAAACAAGATGAAGGCACAAACACAGGCAGGAAAGTAGGCTGAGCAAACGATGGGGCCCAAACTAACTAGAAAGGAAAGGAAAGACACTGTCTGCAACCTGCAAAAAACCCTACAAAAATAATGTCCAACACTTCTGATAGCAAAATTAACCCTGAAGTCACTAGACTTCTCCCACTATATCAGCACTCTGAAATATTCTGAGACAGAGCAAAAAGAGACCAAACTAGTAAGGGACAAAAAGCAAATTGGCAAAATACTGATAAATAAGAGTGGAAATTCAGCTCAGCCCCCAGCCGGGGCTGGCTTGACCACACAAAAAACTGAATAAACCAACAAAATTAAGTGTGAACATTAGCAGAAAAACTTAGCTTTAGATGACTGGAACAGAGCTGAAAACCAAGAGCTGACAAGCCAGAAGGAATCACCAGCAACTGAATAGGGCGTCGGCTGTCTTAAATCCAATCTGAGACTCCTGAGGTCCAATCGTCATCCTCATTCTCAGGTGGCAGATCTCCACCGATCAAATCAGCCTCACTACTTCCTGTTACTACCAGAGGGAGTCTGGAAGGAGAACTCACAACTGGTGAACCAGAGAATGAACTCACAACAGACAAGGCTTGGACCAACATTTCTAGCTCAAACATTGATCAGTAACAGGTGGATGAGTGACAGGTGTAAGCCTGGTGCTCTTAGAGCCCTGCCAAATTCAGGCAACACACATGAAGGAGACCCAAATTGGAGCCCAAACATTTCAAACAATTAGGGGCAAACACCAGGAAAAGTGGCATCAATTGACACACTGTAGAAATTTTATAATGGCACAGCAGCAATCAGCCATGGGCCATGCATAAGCCAGGATCTGGGCCAGCATTTAAAGCTTTTAATTGATGTTAAAATTAAAAGGTGGGTGAGGGAGCAGTGTAGGCCTGCTGTGCTTGGAGCCCTGATAAATCATGTAACAGCTCAAACTGCTTTTCTGCCCAGCCACACTCAGGTGCCACAAATATCAGTTTTACAGACTAATATTGGTATATTGGTAGAAAAATTTAAGGATAGTAACACATGTAGTTGACTGAAAGTAAGTGCAGGCCTGCCAGTCTGGGAGCCCTACTGATACAGACAACACACATGAAGGAGATCCAACATGGAGTCCAAACATTTCCAAAAATTAGGGCAGAACACAGGGAAAAGTGGCATCAATTGACTCACTGTAGAAATTTTATAACGGCACAGTAGCATTCAGGCATGGGCCATGCATGAGACAGGTAGTTGACTGAAAGTAATGCAGGCCTGCCAGTCTGGAGCCATTCTGCTACAGGCAACACATATAAAGAAAACCCAACTTGGTGTTCAAACATTTCTAAAACGTAGATTGTGGGAAGAGGAGATAAGAGGGGAGTAGAGAAGGAGATCTTGTGAGGATCGGAGGTTGCATGCAGGTAAGTACTTGGTCGCAGATGTATGTGGGACACAGGTTGTGGATGGCTTTGTATGCCACGGTTAGGGTTTTGAACTGAAGTCTCTGGCTAATGGGCAGCCAGTGAAGGGATTGAATGAGAGGAGAGGCAAGGGTATAGGGGGGCAATAGGTGGATTAGTTGGGCAGAAGACTTTAAGACAGATGGAAGGGGTGCAAAACTTTTAGAAGGAAGGCTACAAAGCAGGAGGTTGCTGTAGTCGAGGCAGAAGATGATGAGTAGAGATGAGCGAACTTGTTTGCAAAACATTTGCTAATCTCAAATTCCTAACGAACATAGCTCATTCGGATTCATGTTTGGATTCCCGAACATTTTTTCTAAAAGTCGGCCAAAGTTCGGTAAATGACCAAGTTCACTAGGGGCTCTTTCAGATGTCAGTGTTTCTGGTACCAGCAAGGACCGTAAAACATCCCGCACACGTGCACACTGATGAAACAAGAATGACATCCCTGTGTCATCAGTGTGACTCGTGTTGACGCCTGGTAATCAGCAGTACTGTTCATGCTGTTCCTCGTCGCTTGGTGCTGAAGTGAAGACAGCTCTCATCATGGATCCCTGCTTGCACTGCGATCAAAGCTAGTAGGAGACAATGTTGAGAGTTGTATTTAACTGTTATTAGCAAGAGCAAGCTGCAACTATTGGGAGTAATCATCAGCCGCCAGCTGTCCTAGTAACCAGCCAGTCAAAACTGACAGTTGCAGGTTGCATCCCTCAGTTGCCTGCAAGGCTGGTTATGAGGAATAGAGGGGTCCCCATGAGATCTCTTTTAATTATTTAAGCAACTATACTCTGACTATTCAGCCTACCATCCAGCAGAGACTCTGAACAGCGTATGCTACCGCTGCTCAGTATCTCTCAGTGAAATGACCTGACTGACGTCACCGCTTGAACCGAATTCATTGGCTGCAAACTTCCAGGAATTTTCTGATGGCACCACGAGCGTGAGAACTTTATTACACTCATGGTGACGTCAGTCAGATCATAGGAGTACACCGTGAGACACTGAGCAGAGATAGCACACACAGCTCAGCTTCTCTGCTGGATGGTAGGCTGTATAGTCACATCATGCAACAATGCTGCCTGCCATAAATTGATTATTATCTTCTCGGTGGACAGGTGAGGAATATTGTGGTTTATTATTTTAATTCTGTTACAGGATGCATTGGCATCTGTGGACTGAGACATGAAGTAAGTAAGGTTTAATATAGATTCATTAAAGATGCCTGTGTCATTTTTTCAATTGGGTGAGAGATACGGTTGTTTATAATTTTAGCATTTTGTTTTATTACAGGAGACCATGGCTTCAGTGGAATGGGCGATGACGCGAGCATGGTTTAATTTAGATTCATTAAAGGAGTCACTCAGGCCTTTATGCTAGTGGTGTTTGTTTTTTATACAATATGACTATGGGGTTAGTAATGGGGAATCTTATAGAAGCCTCTACATTACTAATCTGTGTTTGATGTCACCTGACAATACAAAGGTGACATCACCCCCCAACTATTACTCCTCTTGCCACCGCACCAGGGCAAGTGGGAAGAGCCAGGCAAAGCACCAGAATTGGTGCATCTAATGGATGCACCTTTTCTGGGGTGACTGTGGGCTGCTATGTTTAGGCTGGGGGAGCAATACCCATGGCCACTTCTCAGCCTGAGAATACCAACCCCCAGCTGTCTGCATTAGCTTGGCTAAGTTTTGATAACCAGCCTTGCTAATGCTGACAGCTGAGGGTTGCAGTTTTCCATTACTGGTTATCAAAATACAGGGGAACCCACATCATTTTTTTCAAGTATTTATAGCGCAGGCGCCGTCTTTTTACCTCCGATCACAGCTGTGAGCTTACGCTGTCATCTGAAAGAATGGCAATGATAACCAGTCCTCAGAGGTGGCACCCCAATTATCCTTGTTTCACCCCGTGTTACAACTCTCCAACCACCCAACTCACTGTGGGCAACCACAGATGAGTAAGTCTGCAAAGCATTTCACACATTATATTCCATGAGTATCAGAGGTCTGCACCAAAGATTAACAGACTCAAGAGAAGCAAAGCAATTGCACAGATGCACAAAATTTTTCCTGTTGGATCCGGGGCAGTACTAAGTAGGGACTGAGAAAAATCCAGACGCTCGTCACCAGCCGTTAACAACCAGGGATGGAGGTGATCCTGATGAAACTCAGATATCTGAGGAGCACGAGGACTTTACTGTCAGGGCAGGAAGAGGAGGATAGCTCTCAGGGTGAGGAGTGGAAGAACAGAGAGGATGACAATGAGGTTGTAGATCCCACTTGGTGTGAACTCAGAGGCATGCAGCGGAGTAGCTCAGCAGAGGAGGTGGAGGAGGAAGACGAAGAGGTTACATTGCAGCTTGATGCACAGACACGGAGCGATACAACCATGACAAGCACTATATCCTCAGCCACAACTCTGGCTGTGGCCAGCAATGATCACGGGTCTGCAGTTCACATGGACGTTTCGAGGTCCATTCAGTGAATGTACAGGAGCCTGTACTTTCGAAAAGTGGAAGAGGTCACTGAATGGACCTCGAAACGCGTTGTCTCTGTATGTACCATAAATAAAGTACTGATATTGGAACCAATCTCTACAATTTACCGGATTTCCTCTATTTGATGGTTGAAATATAGCAGCGCGGGAATCTGGTGTCTTTTTCCCTCTTGGGATCTCCTGTTTGAGTATTATCGGCGGATTATGACTGATGGTCGTCCGTTGCATCCGATTTTTTGACAGATCCATTTGAATTTTAGCTAGAGTAGACGTACAAAGGAACGTGTTTTTTCCAGCGGCGGACCGCTATTTTAAACTGCGCATGTCCGGAAGATTTGTCCTTTCATGCATTTTAACCCTAAATGGCGGTCTGGAAGCGGCGAAAAAATTCTGTCTCTCTCTCTTTCTCTCTCCTCTTTCCAGAGTTCTGTTCCTTTAAATTTCAGACATTGGCGGATCCTCCCACAAAATGGATCCGTTGCATCCATTTGTTACACACTTTGTCAGATTTTCACTGACGTCAAAGTGTGAAAGAGGCCTTAGCTGTTACATAAGTAGGCATGCCTGCTGTTTTTGACCGATCTCAGACACCAAGCACATCACATCTTTCTCAATCCACCATAGCATCTCCGTCAGCAATTCACTCACAGTCCAGCAGTTTGTTGTGTTCACTCTACTCCACCCTTTCTCAGTAAAGCAGCCAGTCCTTGGTCCCGCAGTTGTGGTCACATAAAAGATTGTTTTCTTCTACACATTCCAAAGCTAAGAGTTTGACCTTCACCACCGCCAATCTGATGGCCATGGAAATGCTGCCTTTCCACCTGGTGTATACAGACAGTTTCTGAAAGCTGATGGATGTCACTGTCCCCCAGTACCAGTTGCCCAGTCGCCATTACTTCTCTAGGAAAAATGTGTTTGCCCTACACCAGTATGTCGAAGACAACATCACCTAGTCCTTGAAAAAATCTTTGTCTGCCAGGGTGCGTTTCACCACTGACACCTGAATGAGCAAGCATAGCCAGGGGTGTTACATCTCGATTATTGGGCACTGGGTGACTAGAGTGGCTGTGTGGGCATGCAGGAAGGGTCTGACCCACAAGTCTTCCTTCACTATTTCTGCCTGCTCCACCTCCTATAGAGCCTCCACCTATGCCCTCAACCTCTCCCTTGATGACACACATGTTCCAACAGTGAAGAGAGAATCCCCACCGCCTACATGCTACATAGCCAAGGTTCATTGCAATCAGGCAGTGTTTAAATTAATATGCCTTACAGATTGCAGTCACACAGCTCAAAAATTTTGGACAGCTCTCCAGGCCAAATTTGAGCAATGGCTGTCTTCACTGAACCTGGAGGCAGGGAAGGCCATATGCGATAACGGTGCGAACCTCGTGGCGACCCTACACCTGGGCAACTTCACACACGTGTTTTGCATTATGGCTCATGTCCTCAACCTGGTGGTACAGCAATTTCTCCACCACTATCCTGGCCTGGATGCGCTGCTGCAACAAGCACGATAGGAGTGTGCTCACTTCTGCTGTTCGCACACCGTAGGTCATAAACTTGCATCTCTACAGTGGTTTTTCGGGCTACCGTTTAACCAGTTGATATGCGATGCTCTGACATGGTGGAATTCCACTCTGCACATGCTGCAGTGATTGTGGCAGCAGTGATGAGCCCTGGTGCAGTATGTCATTTTGAATAGCCAATGCAGTACGGATGTGGTACAAATCAAGCTTTCGGAGTGGGCACAGATGAAGGACCTCTGCAACCTTCTGCAAAGTTTTGAAATGGCTACTAAGATAGTTAGCGCTGACAATGCTGTCATCAGAATCACTGGTCATCTAAGGCTGAAGCAAACTTTGAATAATCTGCGGGAGGAGGTGGTGGGGTACCAGAGGACGAGAAGGAAGCAGAGGAGGATGCGGAAGGGGTAACAATAGCTCTATGTTCCAAACTGACGCAGCACAGGTGGGTTCCATGGGAGGGTGGATTACAGTGATCAAGGGGGGCTAATGGCATCAAACTGTTAGTGAAGGTGCAGTGTTGTGAGTTCATTTTCCCCTTCGTCACTGGGGTCTGGTGAACTCCCTATTCTGGTAAAGGAAGGTAATGAGCCTGATTATCAGGCACCTGAGTCTAATGAGGATGACTGGCTGAGTGGAGTCACGGACTGGATATAAGGCTGCCGACGCCCTTCTGCCCTGCGGGTGATTTCTCTGTGGACTTCTAGGACACCAGTCTGATTCCTGCTCCTCTCAAGCTAAGTTTTCTGTTTTGCCTGTTAAGCTTTTGGTTTTGTTTTTTGTTTTCCTTGCTTTTCTGTATTCTGCCATTCCCTGCTGGGGTGAGCTGAATCTCCTTTTACCTGTAGCTCTGTCTTCAGTATATTCCTGAGTACTGACATAGCTTTTTTGAAGCCTAGCGTCTTCAGGGCCTTTTTCACTGTCAGGGCCTTTTTCACTGTTGGCTCTTATTTTCATAGGGTTTTTCACGGATTGCAGACAGCAGCCTTCCTGTCCTTTTCTGTCTAGTTAGCTTGGGCCCCTCTTTGCTCAGTCTATCTTTCTGTCTGTGTTAGTATTTTCTTCTTGCTTCACCGTCATTATATGTTGGGGGCTGCCTATTGCTTCGGGGTCTGCTCTGGGGCAGTTTAGATTTCCCCTTTCTTTCTTTAGGCCTATTTAATTCTCCGGCTGTGATCGAGGGGTCTAGGGCATCATAGGAACCCCCCACGGCTACTGCTAGTTGTGTTGATAGGTTCAGGGGTCTGCAATCCGATAGCTGCCAACTTCTCTGGTTTTCTGGACTTAGCTAGCATTTCTGTTTTTTGCCTCCTACGGTGACTCAATCATAACAGAATCACCCGCCATATCGCAGATCCTAGGGTACTCAATAGCAGGAAAGAATTGTGTTTAAAAAAAAAAAAAAAAAGGTGTGTATATTCTTTCCTCTATATCTCTGAGGCCGTAGGGGGAATTTTTTTTTTCTCTCTCAATGGAGATAAAGCAATTGTCTGATCGTGTGGAGCAGCTCGCTACGGAAGTGCGGGGAATTTCCACCTACCTTGCTCGTTCGCATGCTGTTGAACCAAAGATCCCTACACCTGATGTATTTTTTGGGGATCGATCTAAATTTTTGAGTTTCAAAAATAATTGCAAATTATTTTTTGCCTTGAAGCCTAACTCGTCAGGGAGCTCCGCGCAGCAGGTTAAAATTGTCATCTCTTTGCTGCGTGGCGATCCCCAGGATTGGGCGTTTTCTTTGAAACCAGATGATCCTATTCTGACTAATGTGAACGCATTCTTTCAAGCTTTGGGGTTGTTGTATGACGAACCTAATGCTATTGATCAGGCTGAAAAGACCCTGTTGGCATAGAACCAGGGTCGAGATTCTGCAGAGTTGTACTGTCAAAAGTTCCGAAAGTGGGCGGTCCTTACTACCTGGAATGATAATGCCTTGGCTGCTCTCTTTCGGAAGGGTTTGTCAGAAGCCGTAAAAGATACTATGGTGGGATTTCCTGTTCCCTCTGGTCTGGACGATTCTATGTCATTAGCCATTCAGGTTGATCGGCGTTTGCGTGAACGCAGAATTGCACGAGAGGTGTTGCCACCGGTTGAACAGACGTCTGAACCTATGCAATGTGATAGAGTTTTGTCTAAGGCGCAACGTCAGGAGTTCAGAAGGCGTAATAAGTAGAGTTGAGCGACTTTTGGTTTTTTAGGGTCGCATTTCATTTCGTGAAACCCGACTTTTCCAAAAGTCGGGTCGAGCAAGATCGGCCGATTATAGGGAAAAGTCGGGGTCGTCCCGAAACACGAAACCCAATGTAAGTCAATGGGGAATAAAAGTCGGCAGTGAGAGGAGGACAGGAAACACACCTACAGTGCCCATTTGAATGCCAAAAGCATCAATTCTTCTTACTTAAGCTTGTCAACCTTAATTAACTTCATAATACAAGTTACGCACTGAAAAATGGGGGTTATTTGGCTAAAGTTGTGGGGGGGGAGGGCTGGCTGCAGGTTTTCATGTGCCCTGGGCGAAAGAGCGCCCCTTTAACACATACCACAACTCATCATGCTCCGATACGGCAGATAAATAGCGGTATAGTACAATGAAAAATACCTCACTTTTTACATCTCATGACGAGGCCCATCTATTTCTCCATACAGAATCATTGGTCCCATATAATGTTTGAAACAGTATATGATGAGCTCCACATAATGCTACAGTATATGTTGGTCCCCATGGATGAAGCTCCACTGTCTTATGGGCCCAAATAATGCTCCAAACATAATGGGCCCCATTTCTAATGCTCTAATGTATAATGGGCCCTGTAAATGCTGCTCCAGTGTCTGATGTCCACCTTTGGAATGTTCCAGTGTATGGTGGGCCCCATCTATCATTCTCCAGAGTATAGTGCTCCCCAAAAATTGCTGTCCCAACATTGAAAACAATCAAATAAGTCTCCTCGCTAGGGAATCCCTGTACTTGTCTGGACAGGTGCTGTAGCTTGCTTAACAGCTCGCCAGCCGTTCTCACGCCCAGTATGGATTGCACGTGATTGCACAAAGGTTAGAAAGGGTAACGTATCCCTGGATAACATGTATGGATAGCGTACACATTCAAAATATATGTCTCAGGAGGCAGGCTCAGACGGTGTCAGGCCCAGTATGGATTGCACGTGATTGCACAAAGGCTAGAAAGGGTACCGTATCCCTGGATAACATGTATGGATAGCGTACACATTCAAAATATATGTCTCAGGAGGCAGGCTCAGACGGTGTCAGGCACAGTATGGATTGCACGTGATTGCACAAAGGTTAGAAAGGGTACCGTATCCCCGGATAACATGTATGGATAGCGTACACATTCAAAATATATGTCTCAGGAGGCAGGCTCAGACGGTGTTAGGCCCAGTATGGATTGCACGTGATTGCACAAAGGTTAGAAAGGGTACCGTATCCCCGGATAACATGTATGGATAGCGTACACATTCAAAATATATGTCTCAGGAGGCAGGCTCAGACGGTGTTAGGCCCAGTATGGATTGCACGTGATTGCACAAAGGTTAGAAAGGGTACCGTATCCCTGGATAACATGTAGGGATAGCGTACACATTCAAAATATATGTCTCAGGAGGCAGGCTCAGACGGTGTCAGGCACAGTATGGATTGCACGTGATTGCACAAAGGTTAGAAAGGGTACCGTATCCCCGGATAACATGTATGGATAGCGTACACATTCAAAATATATGTCTCAGGAGGCAGGCTCAGACGGTGTTAGGCCCAGTATGGATTGCACGTGATTGCACAAAGGTTAGAAAGGGTACCGTATCCCCGGATAACATGTATGGATAGCGTACACATTCAAAATATATGTCTCAGGAGGCAGGCTCAGATGGTGTTAGGCCCAGTATGGATTTCACGTGATTGCACAAAGGTTAGAAAGGGTACCGTATCCCTGGATAACATGTATGGATAGCGTACACATTCAAAATATATGTCTCAGGAGGCAGGCTCAGACGGTGTCAGGCACAGTATGGATTGCACGTGATTGCACAAAGGTTAGAAAGGGTACCGTATCCCCGGATAACATGTATGGATAGCGTACACATTCAAAATATATGTCTCAGGAGGCAGGCTCAGACGGTGTTAGGCCCAGTATGGATTGCACGTGATTGCACAAAGGTTAGAAAGGGTACCGTATCCCCAGATAACATGTAAGGATAGCATACACATTCAAAATATATGTCTCAGGAGGCAGGCTCAGACGGTGTTAGGCCCAGTATGGATTGCACGTGATTGCACAAAGGTTAGAAAGGGTACCGTATCCCTGGATAACATGTATGGATAACGTACACATTCAAAATATATGTCTCAGGAGGCAGGCTCAGATGGTGTCAGGCCCAGTATGGATTGCACGTGATTGCACAAAGGTTAGAAAGGGTACTGTATCCCTGGATAACATGTATGGATAGCGTACACATTCAAAATATATGTCTCAGGAGGCAGGCTCAGACGGTGTCAGGCACAGTATGGATTGCACGTGATTGCACAAAGGTTAGAAAGGGTACAGTATCCCCGGATAACATGTATGGATAGCGTACACATTCAAAATATATGTCTCAGGAGGCAGGCTCAGACGATGTTAGGCCCAGTATGGATTGCACGTGATTGCACAAAGGTTAGAAAGGGTACCGTATCCCCGGATAACATGTATGGATAGCGTACACATTCAAAATATATGTCTCAGGAGGCAGGCTCAGACGGTGTCAGGCACAGTATGGATTTGACGGCCCAGATTACACAGCGGAGGAGCAGGGAGAGGTAAAGATTGCAAATGCTGGGGCCCTGCCCAAGCAAGGGGGGCCCACTCGTGGGCGTCGGTACTGGCACTGGGCCCCTCATAGTACAGCGGTGTGTCTGACGGCGGGTGTGCACCACCACCGTCAGAGACACTTGATTGCACTATGAGGGACCCTGTGCCAGTGCCCGCGCCCAAGAGTCGGCCTACCCACCTGTCCAGGGCAACGGCACTCGCACGGTGTCGTGCGCTAGGTGGTGACCCCGGCCATGGGGGGGAGGCAGCACAGTTAGGGAGTTTTAGAAAGTGGCATATGTTGATGTTGGACATTCAGCTGATGCAAAAGGCGAAATAGGTCAAGTACCAGGAAGAGGTGGACCAAAGCAAGCCATTTTTCTGTCACCCTATGTGTCATCAGGGGAAGGTGGGACAAAATCCTTGGAAACCCATGCGTGGTTCATTTTAATGAAGGTTAGATCATCCACATTTTGGGTTGACAGACGGGTCCTTTTTTCTGTCAGGATTGATCCAGCTGCACTGAAGACTCTTTCCGATAGCACACTTGCAGCTGGGCAAGCAAGCTCCTGTAAGGCATATTGGGCCAATTCAGGCCAGGTGTCCAGTTTAGCGGCCCAATAGTCAAAGGGGAATGACCTGTGTGGGAGAACATCGATATGGGAGGAAAAGTAGTTTGTAACCATAGTTGACAACTGCTGTCTCCTGTCACTTTCCATCGATGCAGTATTACCAGTTGTGTGAGCGGTATTTGAAAAATCAGTCCACAACATTGTCATGAAACCCCTGTCTCCAACGCCACTTCTGCTGTGTGCACCACGAACACCTCTGCCAAGCTGCCCCCGGCCCGTACGGCTCGTGTGAGAACCATCACCGCTGCTGTGTGCTGGGAATGCCTCAAGCAACCGATTTACCAGAGTTGCTTGTTTATTAGCCAATATTAGGTCAAGGTTCTCCTGTGGCATGATGTTTTGTAATTTGCCTTTATAGCGTGGATCCAGGATGCTGGCCAACCAGTAGTCGTCATCGTTCATCATTTTGGCAATGCGGGGGTCCCTTTTTAGGATCCGCAAGGCATAATCTGACATGTGGGCCAATGTTCCCGGTGTCAATGATGCACTGCGAGTGCTGGGTGGAGGAGCACTTTCTGGCAAATCCACATCCCTCCAGTCACGCACAAACCCTGTACCAGACCTTGCCACGCCAACATTTTCACTTGCCCCACGAGATGCATCCTCCTCCCCTAAGTAATCATCCCCATCATCCTCCTACTCCTCCTCTTCTTTCTCCACCTCGTCCAGGAGAGGTCCCTGAGCAGACAATGGCTGAATGTCATCAAGGATTCCCTCCTCCTCTTCCTCCTCATCAACATTGGCTGCAGACGCCTGCTCCTTAAGGTGCGTCAAAGTTTGCATGAGCAGACGCATAAGTGGGATGCTCATGCTTAGGATGGCGTCGTCTGCGCTTACCAGCCGTGTGCATTCCTCAAAACACTGAAGGACTTTACAAAGGTCTTTCAGCTTCGACCACTGCACGCCTGTCAACTCCATGTCTGCTCTCAAAGTGCCTGGCCGTGTATCCTCCCACAAATGCATTATGGCCTGCCTCTGCTCGCACAGCCGCTCCACCATGTGCAGGGTGGAGTTCCACCTTGTTGCAATGTCGATAATGAGGCGGTGGTTGGGAAGGTGGAGCAATCGCTGCAGCTTCTGCATACGAACGGAGTGTACAGGCGACCGGCGGATGTGCTCGCACAGTCTTCGCACCTTCTGGAGCAGGGCTGTTAACTCCGGATAATTTTTGAAGAAGCACTGCACCACCAGGTTCAAGGTGTGAGCCAAGCAAGGTATGTGGCTGAGTTTTGAAAGGGCTATGGCTGCCACAAAATTACGGCCGTTATCACTAACTACCTTGCCTGCCTCAAGATGTACACTGCCCAGCCATGACTCAGTTTGTCGCTTCAAGTACTCGGCCAGCACCTCGGCGGTGTGTCTGTCGCCCAAACACATCATCTGCAACACAGCCTGCTGACGCTTTCCACTAGCTGCTCGATATGGGGACACATCGTGTGCAACAGTGGCAGCTGCAGATGGAGTGCTCGTACGACTGCGCTCTGTGGACGAGCTTTCGCTTCTGGAGGAGGAGGAGGAGGAGGAGGAGGGTCGAACGCCTACAGCCAACTGTTTCCTATACCGTGGGCTAGGCAGCACTGTCCCACCACCGCTGTCCCCTGTGGACCCTGCATCCACCACATTAACCCAGTGCGCAGTGATGGACACGTAACGGCCCTGGCCATGCCGACTGGACCATGCATCAGTTGTAAGGTGCACCTTTCCGCTCACTGACTGCTTGAGTGCATGGACAATGCGGTCTTTCACATGATGTGGAGGGCTGGGATGGCTTTGCGAGAGAAGAAGTGGCGACTGGGTAGGTCATAGCGTGGTACTGCATAGGCCATGAGTTCGCGGAAAGCTGTGCTTTCCACCAACCGAAAGGGCATCATCTCAAACGAGATTAGTTTGGCAATGTGGGCGTTCAAACCCAGTGTACGCGGATGAGAGACTGAGTACTTTCTTGACTTACTCATAGTGTCTGGGAGGGTGAGCTGGACTTGAGAGCTGCATATGGTGGAAGTAGCGGTGGACAGGGCGGACTGAGAGAGGGTTGATGATGGTGATGGAGTTGGTGTTCTTTCTGATGGCCTAGAATCAGTCTTTCGTTGATATAACAGTGGGATTCCCTGACTGCTATGGTCTTGCAACGACACCTCAACATTTGCTGCTGTGCTAACCGGTGGGCTTACAGTGGGGGAAACAATGTAGCGTTGCTGACTACCTTCGTTGTGATCAGTTGCACATGTGGCACTTGAGGTTTGGTGTTGTGTCCACGCTTGCAAGTGCATGCTGGTTAAATGTCTAAGCATGCAACTGGTATTCAAATTTTTCAGATTTTTCCCTCGGCTAAAGGTCTTTGCGCACTTCTTACAGATAACCTTGGCCTGATCATGAGGATTTTGTTCAAAAAAGTGCCACACTGCACTCTTCCTACTTTGGCAGACATTTTGCGGCCTAGCACGCTGTGATCTTTTGACCCTCTGGACAAGCTGTCCAGCAACTCTTTTGATGTTTGGAACCTGTCTTTGGAGTGCTCCGGGCCTGCCAGATAACAGCTGTTGCGATGTCGATGTCTGCTGTGGATGCTCCTCATCTGAGCTATTGGAAGCAGCACCGTCTTCCCCCAATGGATGCCAATCTGTGTCAACAACTGGGTCATCCATCACCTCCTCTTCTATGTCATGTGCACCTTTCTCTGTGTCACCGTGTATGGTGGTATAGTGTGCGGGAAGGGGCACCTGAGTCTCATCAGGGTCAAAATCTGGCTCTGTACACTGCGAGGACAATGTAGTGCTCTGAGTGAATGTACCAGCAGAATCATCCATCAGCGGCTGTGCATCAGTGCACTCCATGTCAGATTCATCTTGGCCTGGGTAATTCACCATTTCACTTGATAATCCAGGCATGGTATGTGAAAACAGCTCCATGGAGTAATCAGTAGTATGGCCTGCGTCATCCTCCAATCTTGGTTGGGGTGAAGGACACAAGGAAAGGTGTGGTTAATGAACATGAGCCTCCAATGACGACTCAGTGCTTTTACTTTTTACAACTGAAGAAGAGGAGGCGATAGAGCTGGAGGCTGAGTCAGCAATGTAAGACAAAACTTTTTCCTGATGCTCTGCCTTTAAAAGCGGTTTGCCAACTCCTAGAAAACTAAGCGTTCGAGGCCTTATGTAGCCAGACGATGACGCAGGGTCAGCACCTCCTGCATTCGGTCCTATTTTGCTCTTGCCACTACCATCAGATCCACCACCAACACCATCATTACCAGCTGCCAACCCCCGCCCAATTCCACGGCCTCTTCCACCAGCCTTCCTCATTTTTGGTAGAAATGTAGACAAAATCCAACAAACTATATAGTAATGTAAAACAAGGTACAAGGTGTCTATAGGACAGGGGAGATTTAGAATTTCTGCACACACTTGTGGACAGTGGACACTTTTGGATTGTGTGAGGCCCACTGATATCTGAGCGCTATGTGACAGGCTCGATGGCACAGCTGCCTGTGACCAAAGTGACGAGAGGATAATGGAGATTTTGAATCTCTGCGCACACTTTTGGACACTGGACACTTGTGGATTGTGTGAGGCCCACTGATATCTGAGCGCTATGTGACAGGCTCGATGGCACAGCTGCCTGTGACCAAAGTGACGAGAGGATAATGGAGATTTTGAATCTCTGCGCACACTTTTGGACACTGGACACTTGTGGATTGTGTGAGGCCCACTGATATCTGAGCGCTATGTGACACGCTCGATGGCACAGCTGCCTGTGACCAAAGTGACGAGAGGATAATGGAGATTTTGAATCTCTGCGCACACTTTTGGACACTGGACACTTGTGGATTGTGTGAGGCCCACTGATATCTGAGCGCTATGTGACACCCTCGATGGCACAGCTGCCTGTGACCAAAGTGACGAGAGGATAATGGAGATTTTGAATCTCTGCGCACACTTTTGGACACTGGACACTTGTGGATTGTGTGAGGCCCACTGATATCTGAGCGCTATGTGACACGCTCGATGGCACAGCTGCCTGTGACCAAAGTGACGAGAGGATAATGGAGATTTTGAATCTCTGCGCACACTTTTGGACACTGGACACTTGTGGATTGTGTGAGGCCCACTGATATCTGAGCGCTATGTGACACGCTCGATGGCACAGCTGCCTGTGACCAAAGTGACGAGAGGATAATGGAGATTTTGAATCTCTGCGCACACTTTTGGACACTGGACACTTGTGGATTGTGTGAGGCCCACTGATATCTGAGCGCTATGTGACACGCTCGATGGCACAGCTGCCTGTGACCAAAGTGACGAGAGGATAATGGAGATTTTGAATCTCTGCGCACACTTTTGGACACTGGACACTTGTGGATTGTGTGAGGCCCACTGATATCTGAGCGCTATGTGACACGCTCGATGGCACAGCTGCCTGTGACCAAAGTGACGAGAGGATAATGGAGATTTTGAATCTCTGCGCACACTTTTGGACGCTGGACACTTGTGGATTGTGTGAGGCCCACTGATATCTGAGCGCTATGTGACACGCTCGATGGCACAGCTGCCTGTGACCAAAGTGACGAGAGGATAATGGAGATTTTGAATCTCTGCGCACACTTTTGGACACTGGACACTTGTGGATTGTGTGAGGCCCACTGATATCTGAGCGCTATGTGACAGGCTCGATGGCACAGCTGCCTGTGACAAAAGTGACGAGAGGATAATGGAGATTTTGAATCTCTGCGCACACTTTTGGACACTGGACACTTGTGGATTGTGTGAGGCCCACTGATATCTGAGCGCTATGTGACAGGCTCGATGGCACAGCTGTGACCAAAGTGACGAGAGGATAATGGAGATTTTGAATCTCTGCGCACACTTTTGGACACTGGACACTTGTGGATTGTGTGAGGCCCACTGATATCTGAGCGCTATGTGACACGCTCGATGGCACAGCTGCCTGTGACCAAAGTGACGAGAGGATAATGGAGATTTTGAATCTCTGCGCACACTTTTGGACACTGGACACTTGTGGATTGTGTGAGGCCCACTGATATCTGAGTGCTATGTGACAGGCTCGATGGCACAGCTGCCTGTGACCAAAGTGACGAGAGGATAATGGAGATTTTGAATCTCTGCGCACACTTTTGGACACTGGACACTTGTGGATTGTGTGAGGCCCACTGATATCTGAGCGCTATGTGACACGCTCGATGGCACAGCTGCCTGTGACCAAAGTGACGAGAGGATAATGGAGATTTTGAATCTCTGCGCACACTTTTGGACACTGGACACTTGTGGATTGTGTGAGGCCCACTGATATCTGAGCGCTATGTGACACGCTCGATGGCACAGCTGTGACAAAAGTGACTAGAGGATAAGGGAGATTGGATTGCTTTTAAAAAAGCAGTTTGCGGAGCAGTGGGTAAACAGCAATGCCAGCGTGTCAGGAAGCCTTAAAAGGCTGCCCAACAACCAACACCACTGATACACCACAATATAGCCTCCCCTTGCACTGCACACACAGTGACTTGTGTGTTGTGCAGGCCAAATCGCTAGCAGCAGAAGCAGTTTTTTTGTCTTCTTCCCTGCCTAACGCTCTCCCTACAGAATCAGCAGCAACCTCTCCCTATACTAAGATCGGCAGAAGTAAGATGGCGGTCGGCGTGCACGCCCTTTTATACCCCCTGTGACGCCCACCAAAGCAAGCCAATCACTTGTATGCCCTTCTGAAAGATGGTGGTGACCCGTGCCTAGGTCATCACGTTGCCCACAGTGTCCGTGGATCCTGATTGGCTGAAAAAGAGCGCAAAACAAACTTTTGAAACGCGACTTTGGCGCGTAAGTCGCCGACCTCGTGGCTGACCTCATCCTAGGGTCGGGTTTCGTTTCATGAAACCCGACTTTGCCAAAAGTCGGCGACTTTTGAATTTTTTCGACCCGTTTCGCTCAACTCTAGTAATAAGCTGTGTTTTTTCTGTGGAGATGCCTCGCATATTATTTCTGTTTGTCCTAAACGAGAGAAACACTTTGCACACACGTTTTCTGTTGGTGGTGTTCAACCTAAGTTTCTTCTGGCAATTACTCTGATCTGCTCCCTGTCCACATTTTCCACCAAGGCTTTTGTGGATTCGGGAGCAGCGCTAAACCTTATGGACTTGGATTTTGCTAAACGTTGTGGATTTCCGATGACACCTCCGCAGATGCCTATCCCTTTGAGGGGGATTGATGCTACTCCTTTGGCTAAAAATAAACCTCAGTTTTGGACCCAGGTGTTCATGGGGGTCGCCCCAGACCATCAAGAAAATTGCAGATTTTTGGTATTGCATGGTCTGCATGATGCCGTTGTTCTGGGGTTTCCCTGGTTGCAAATTCATAATCCAGTTTTGGATTGGAAATCTGTGTCTGTGGTGAGTTGGGGTTGTCGGTGTGCCTTTCGTGTGGCTCCGGTTTTTTCCACCTTTCCTCAGTCGCATGATGTTCCTGACTATTTGGCGGACTTTTATGATGTATTTAGTGAGAATGAGTCTGCGTCCTTGCCTCCTCATAGGAGTTATGACTGTGCAATTGAACTAAGCCCGGGGTGTAAATTTCCCAAGGGTCGGCTCTTCAATTTATCTGTACCCGAGCACGAGGCTATGCGGTCCTATATTAAGGAGGCGTTAGAGAAGGGTCATATTAGACCATCCTCTTCAACCTTAGATGCCGGTTTTTTTTTTGTGGCAAAAAAGGATGGTTCTTTAAGGCCTTGTATTGATTATCATGCTCTCAATAAAATTACTATTAAATATCAGTATCCGTTACCCCTGATTTCGGATCTATTCTCTAGAGTGAGAGGTGCTTGCTGGTTTACCAAGCTTGACCTCAGGGGGGCGTATAATCTTATCCGCATTAAGCAGGGGGATGAATGGAAGACGGTGTTTAATACTCCGGAGGGACATTTTGAGTACCTGGTGATGCCTTTTGGGCTCACTAATGCCCTTCTGTCTTCCAGTGCTTCATGAACGATATTTTCCGAGACTTTGTTGATAAATTTTTGATTATCTATCTGGATGATATTTTGATCTTCTCCAAGGATTGGGATTCTCATGTGGAACATATTTGGACTGTGGTCCCGATCTTGAGGGAGAATTCCTTGTATGTCAAAGGATCGAAATGCCTTTTTGGAGTACAGAGGATTTCATTTTTGGGATTTATTTTGTCTCCGTCAACTATTGAAATGGACCCGGCCAAGGTACAGACCATTTATGATTGGGTTCAGCCCACTTCTTTGAAGGCCCTCCAGAAGTTTTTGGGTTTTGCTAATTTTTATCGGAAATTTATAGCAAAATTTTCTAGTATTGCCAAGCCATTGACTGATCTGACTAAGAAGGGTGCTGATGTGTTGAATTGGTCTCCTGAGGCTGTTGCTTCCTTTTAGGAGTTGAAGCGAAGATTTACCTCCGCCCCGGTTTTGCTGCAACCTGATGTCTCACTCCCGTTCCAGGTAGAGGTGGATGCTTCTGAGATTGGTGCAGGAGCTGTTTTGTCCCAAAAGGATCCTGTAACATCTAAAATGAATCCCTGTGCTTTCTTTTCCCGAAAGTTGTCTCCATCTGACCGTAACTATGATGTGGTGAATCGGGAACTGTTGGCCATGAAATGGGCATTTGAGGAGTGGAGACATTGGTTGGAGGGAGCTAAACATCAAGTTGTGGTCCTCACTGACCACAAGAATTTGATTTACCTAGAGTCGGCTAAACGCTTGAACCCTAGACAGGCTAGGTGGGCCTTGTTTTTTACACGTTTTGATTTTGTGGTCTCTTTTCTTCCTGGAACTAAGAATGTCAAGGCAGACGCCCTCTCTTGGAGTTTCTTTGCTGATTCTCCTGTGGTGACCAAGCCTGCTACCATCTTAGGCGAAGGGGTAGTTCTTTCTGCCATCTCGCCCGATTTGAGACTTGCTCTGCAAGAGTTCCAGGAGGACAAACCTGAGCGTTGTCCCAGTGGAAAGTTGTATGTTCCTGACCAGTGGAAGAAGAGAGTGATGTCTGAAGTTCATTGCTCTGCATTGGCTGGTCATCCAGGTATTTTTGGTACTAGAGATCTGGTGAGTCGCTCTTTTTGGTGGCCCACCTTGTCTCATGATGTCAGGTATTTTGTGCAGTCCTGTGGGACTTGCTCCCGATCTAAATCTTGTTCTCGCTCTAGTGGGTTGTTGATGCCTTTGCCGGTCCCCAGGAGGCCATGGACCCATATTTCAATGGATTTCATCTCTGATATGCCGGTCTCTCAAAGAATGACTGTTATTTGGGTGATTTGTGATAGGTTCTCTAAGATGGTTCATCTTGTACCACTCCCTAAGTTGCCATCTTCATCTGAGTTGGTGCCCCTGTTTTTGCAACAGGTAGTTCGCTTACACGGGATTCCTGAGAACATTGTATCTGACAGAGGGGGGCGTATAATCTTATCCGCATTAAGCAGGGGGATGAATGGAAGACGGTGTTTAATACTCCGGAGGGACATTTTGAGTACCTGGTGATGCCTTTTGGGCTCACTAATGCCCTTCTGTCTTCCAGTGCTTCATGAACGATATTTTCAGAGACTTTGTTGATAAATTTTTGATTATCTATCTGGATGATATTTTGATCTTCTCCAAGGATTGGGATTCTCATGTGGAACATATTTGGACTGTGGTCCCGATCTTGAGGGAGAATTCCCTGTATGTCAAAGGATCGAAATGCCTTTTTGGAGTACAGAGGATTTCATTTTTGGGATTTATTTTGTCTCCGTCAACTATTGAAATGGACCCGGCCAAGGTACAGACCATTTATGATTGGGTTCAGCCCACTTCTTTGAAGGCCCTCCAGAAGTTTTTGGGTTTTGCTAATTTTTATCGGAAATTTATAGCAAAATTTTCTAGTATTGCCAAGCCATTGACTGATCTGACTAAGAAGGGTGCTGATGTGTTGAATTGGTCTCCTGAGGCTGTTGCTTCCTTTTAGGAGTTGAAGCGAAGATTTACCTCCGCCCCGGTTTTGCGGCAACCTGATGTCTCACTCCCGTTCCAGGTAGAGGTGGATGCTTCTGAGATTGGTGCAGGAGCTGTTTTGTCCCAAAAGGATCCTGTAACATCTAAAATGAATCCCTGTGCTTTCTTTTCCCGAAAGTTGTCTCCATCTGACCGTAACTATGATGTGGTGAATCGGGAACTGTTGGCCATGAAATGGGCATTTGAGGAGTGGAGACATTGGTTGGAGGGAGCTAAACATCAAGTTGTGGTCCTCACTGACCACACGAATTTGATTTACCTAGAGTCGGCTAAACGCTTGAACCCTAGACAGGCTAGGTGGGCCTTGTTTTTTACACGTTTTGATTTTGTGGTCTCTTTTCTTCCTGGAACTAAGAATGTCAAGGCAGACGCCCTCTCTTGGAGTTTCTTTGCTGATTCTCCTGTGGTGACCAAGCCTGCTACCATCTTAGGCGAAGGGGTAGTTCTTTCTGCCATCTCGCCCGATTTGAGACTTGCTCTGCAAGAGTTCCAGGAGGACAAACCTGAGCGTTGTCCCAGTGGAAAGTTGTATGTTCCTGACCAGTGGAAGAAGAGAGTGATGTCTGAAGTTCATTGCTCTGCATTGGCTGGTCATCCAGGTATTTTTGGTACTAGAGATCTGGTGGGTCACTCTTTTTGGTGGCCCACCTTGTCTCATGATGTCAGGAATTTTGTGAAGTCATGTGGGACTTGCTCCCGGTCTAAATCTTATTCTCGCTCTAGTGGGTTGTTGATGCCTTTGCCGGTCCCCAGGAGGCCATGGACCCATATTTCAATGGATTTCATCTCTGATATGCCGGTCTCTCAAAGAATGACTGTTATTTGGGTGATTTGTGATAGGTTCTCTAAGATGGTTCATCTTGTACCACTCCCTAAGTTGCCATCTTCCTCTGAGTTGGTGCCCCTGTTTTTGCAACAGGTGGTTCGCTTACACGGGATTCCTGAGAACATTGTATCTGACAGAGGAGTTCAGTTTGTGTCTAGATTTTGAAGGACTTTCTGTTCCAAGCTGGGAATTCAGTTGTCCTTCTCCTCTGCTTTTCACCCTCAGACCAATGGGCAGACAGAGAGAACAAACCAGACCTTGGAGTCGTATTTGAGATGTTTTATTTCCGCTGATCAGGATGATTGGGTTTCATTTTTGCCCTTGGCCGAATTTGCTTTAAATAATAGAGCTAGTTCTGCCACTTTGATGTCACCTTTTTTTTGTAACTTTTGGTTTCATCCTCGATTTTCTTCAGGGCAGGTGGAGCCTTCTGCCTGCCCAGGTGTTGACACTGGGGTGGAGAGAATGCACCAGATCTGGGACCAAGTGGTGGATAAGTTATCTCTCTCCCAGGAAAAGGCCCAGCGGTTTTCCAATCGACATAGGACCATTGGTCCCCAGTTTAAGATTGGTGATATGGTGTGGTTATCATCAAAAAATATTGCTATGAAGGTGGCTTCTCCTAAGTTTAAGCCTAGATTTATTGGACCTTACAAGATTTTGGAGATTATTAATCCGGTCTCTTTTCGTTTGGCTCTTCCTGTCACATTTAAAATCCATAATGTGTTCCATAAGTCCTTGTTGAAGAGGTTTGTTGAACCAGTTGTTCCTGGGGTGGCACCTCCAGACCCTGTATTGGTTGAAGGTAACATGGAATATGAGGTAGAGAAGATACTGGATTCCCGTCTGGCTAGATGGAGACTCCAGTATTTGGTTAAGTGGAAGGGTTATGGTCAGGAGGATAATTCCTGGGTCTCTGCCTCTGATATTCATGCCAAAAGATTGGCACGTGCATTTCATCGGGCTCACCCTGATCGCCCTGGTGGCGAAGGTTGAGGGTTCGGTGACCCCTCCTCAAGGGGGAGGTACTGTTGTGAGTTCATTTTCCCCTTCGTCACTGGGGTCTGGTGAACTCCCTATTCTGGTAAAGGAAGGTAATGAGCCTGATTATCAGGCACCTGAGTCTAGTGAGGATGACTGGCTGAGTGGAGTCACGGACTGGATATAAGGCTGCCGACGCCCTTCTGCCCTGCGGGTGATTTCTCTGTGGACTTCTAGGACACCAGTCTGATTCCTGCTCCTCTCAAGCTAAGTTTTCTGTTTTGCCTGTTAAGCTTTTGGTTTTGTTTTTTGTTTTCCTTGCTTTTCTGTATTCTGCCATTCCCTGCTGGGGTGAGCTGAATCTCCTTTTGCCTGTAGCTCTGTCTTCAGTATATTCCTGAGTACTGACATAGCTTTTTTGAAGCCTAGCGTCTTCAGGGCCTTTTTCACTGTCAGTCTGTTGGCTCTTATTTTCATAGGGTTTTTCACAGATTGCAGACAGCAGCCTTCCTGTCCTTTTCTGTCTAGTTAGCTTGGGCCCCTCTTTGCTCAGTCTATCTTTCTGTCTGTGTTAGTATTTTCATTTTATGTTGGGGGCTGCCTATTGCTTTGGGGTCTGCTCTGGGGCAGTTTAGATTTCCCCTTTCTTTCTTTAGGCCTATTTAATTCTCCGGCTGTGATCGAGGGGTCTAGGGCATTGTAGGAACCCCCACGGCTACTGCTAGTTGTGTTGATAGGTTCAGGGGTCTGCAATCCGATAGCTGCCAACTTCTCTGGTTTTCTGGACTTAGCTAGCATTTCTGTTTTTTGCCTCCTACGGTGACTCAATCATAACAGTGCAGCAGCCGAGGAACAAATGGAGGAGGATGAGGAGGAAGAGATGATGGGCGCGCAATAGTCAGGAGTAGAGTTGAGCGAAACGGGTCGAAAAATTTCAAAAGTCGCCGACTTTTGGCAAAGTTGGGTTTCATGAAACGAAACCCGACCCTAGGATGGGGTCGGCCATGAGATCGGCGACTTACGCGCCAAAGTCGAGTTTCAAAAGTTTGTTTTGCGCTCTTTTTCAGCCAATCAGGATCCACGGACACTGTGGGCAACGTGATGACATAGGCAGGGGTCACCACCATCTTTCAGAACGGCATGCAAGTGATTGGCTTGCTTTGGTGGGCGTCACAGGGTTTTAAAAGGGCGTGCACGCCGACCGCCATCTTACTTCTGCCGATCTTAGCATAGGGAGAGGTTGCTGCTGCTGATTCTGTAGGGAGAGCGTTAGGCAGGGAGGAAGAAAAAAAACTGCTTCTGCTGCTAGCGATTTTGCCTGTATAACACACCAGTCACTGTGTGTGCAGTGCAAGGGGAGGCTATATTGTGGTGGATCAGCGGTGTTGGTTGTTAGGCTGCCTTCTAAGGCTTCCTGACAGCTGCATTGCTGTTTATCCACTGCTCTGCAAACTGCATTTTTAAAAGCAATCCCAATTTTTATTTTTGTCCTGCTGAGGTACTGAGCGTGCATTTTTTCACACCATACAGCGGTGTACGCTCCTCACACAGTACCGTGTAACGGCTGTTATCACAGCCACAGTGAAGCTATCTGTGTGTCACTCTGTGAGAATAAGTCGAGGACATGTTCCATTCTTACAGACCTGCACCTACTAGTTTTGTCTAGCTTTCAAACAGTTAAATATATTTGCTGTTTGATCACATTCAAAACTATAGAGAGACAGCGTGTGTCAGTCCGTATACTTAAAAAACACGGAGCTTGATAATATAACGTACACCGGACAGCCGTGTACGTGCACGCTCCTCTCAGTACCGTGTAACGGCTGTTATCACGGCCACAGTGAAGCTATCTGTGTGTCACTCTGTGAGAATAAGTCGAGGACATGTTCCATTCTTACAGACCTGCACCTACTAGTTTTGTCTAGCTTTCAAACAGTTAAATATATTTGCTGTTTGATCACATTCAAAACTATAGAGAGACAGCGTGTGTCAGTCCGTACACTTAAAAAACATGGAGCTTGACAATTTTACGTACACCGGACAGCCGTGTACGTGCACGCTCCTCTCAGTACCGTGTAACAGCTGTTATCACGGCCACAGTGAAGCTATCTGTGTGTCACTATGGAAGGATAAGTGGAGGACTTGTTCCGTTCTTACAGACCTACACTCTAGGGAGATTCCTATTCTGCCCAATTCTACATACACCTTGTAGTTTGTGATACACTAGCCAATTTCTGCCTGTGACATAGCGCTCTGATATTCAGTGGGCCTCACACAATCCAAAAGTGTCCAGTGTCCACTAGTGTGTGCAGAAATTCAAAATCTCCCTTATCCTGTAGTCACTTTTTTCACACCTGTGCCATCGAGCCTGTGACATAGCGCTGTGATATTCAGTGGGCCTCACACAATCCATAAGTGTCCAGTGTCCACAAGTGTGTGCAGAAATTCAAAATCTCCCTTATCCTGTAGTCACTTTTTTCACACCTGTGCCATCGAGCCTGTGACATAGCACTCTGATATTCAGTGGGCCTCACACAATCCAAAAGTGTCCAGTGTCCACTAGTGTGTGCAGAAATTCAAAATCTCCCTTATCCTGTAGTCACTTTTTTCACACCTGTGCCATCGAGCCTGTGACATAGCGCTCTGATATTCAGTGGGCCTCGCACAATGCAAAAGTGTCCAGTGTCCACTAGTGTGTGCAGAAATTCAAAATCTCCCTTATCCTGTAGTCGCTTTTTTCACACCTGTGCCATCGAGCCTGTGACATAGCGCTCTGATATTCAGTGGGCCTCACACAATCCAAAAGTGTCCAGTGTCCACTAGTGTGTGCAGAAATTCAAAATCTCCCTTATCCTGTAGTCACTTTTTTCACACCTGTGCCATCGAGCCTGTGACATAGAGCTCTGATATTCAGTGGGCCTCACACAATCCATAAGTGTCCAGTGTCCACAAGTGTGTGCAGAAATTCAAAATCTCCCTTATCCTGTTGTCACTTTTTTCACACCTGTGCCATCGAGCCTGTGACATAGTGCTCTGATATTCAGTGGGCCTCACACAATCCAAAAGTGTCCAGTGTCCACAAGTGTGTGCAGAAATTCAAAATCTCTGTGATCCTGTAGTCACTTTTTTCACACCTGTGCCATCGAGCCTGTGACATAGCGCTCTGATATTCAGTGGGCCTCACACAATCCAAAAGTGTCCAGTGTCCACTAGTGTGTGCAGAAATTCAAAATCTCCCTTATCCTGTAGTCACTTTTTTCACACCTGTGCCATCGAGCCTGTGACATAGCACTGTGATATTCAGTGGGCCTCACACAATCCATAAGTATCCAGTGTCCACAAGTGTGTGCAGAAATTCAAAATCTCCCCTGTCCTATATACACCTTGTACCTTGTTTTACATTACTATATAGTTTGTTGGATTTTGTCTACATTTCTACAAAAAATGAGGAAGGCTGGTGGAAGAGGCCGTGGAATTGGGCGGGGGTTGGCAGCTGGTAATGATGGTGTTGGTGGTGGATCTAATGGTAGTGGCAAGAGCAAAATAGGACCGAATGCAAGAGGTGTTGAGCCTGCGTCATCGTCTGGCTCCATAAGGCTTCGAAGGCTTAGTTTTCTAGGAGTTGGCAAACCGCTTTTAAAGCCAGAGCATCAGGAAAAAGTTTTGTCTTACATTGCTGACTCAGCCTCCAGCTCTATCGCCTCCTCTTCTGAAGTTGTAAAAAGTAAAAGCACTGAGTCGTCATTGGAGGCTCATGTTCATGAACCACACCTTTCCTTGTGTCCTTCACCCCAACCAAGATTGAAGGATGACGCAGGCCACACTACTGATTACTCCATGGAGCTGTTTTCACATACCATGCCTGGATTATCAAGTGAAATAGTGAATTACCCAGGCCAAGATGAATCTGACATGGAGTGCACTGATGCACAGCCGCTGATAGATGATTCTGCTGGTACATTCACTCAGAGCACTACATTGTCCTCGCAGTGTACAGAGACAGATTCTGACCCTGATGAGACTCAGGTGCCCCTTCCCGCACACTATACCACCATACACGGTGACACAGAGGAAGGTGCACATGACATTGAAGAGGAGGTGATGGATGACCAGTTGTTGACCCAGATTGGCATCCATTGGGGGAATAGGGTGCTGCTTCCAATAGCTCAGATGAGGAGCATCCACAGCAGACATCGACATCGCAACAGCTGTTATCTGGCAGGCCCGGAGCACTCCAAAGACAGGTTCCAAAAATCAAAAGAGTTGCTGGACAGCTTGTCCAGAGGGTCTAAACATCACTGCGTGCTAGGCCGCAAAATGTCTGCCAAAGTAGGAAGAGTGCAGTGTGGCACTTTTTTGAACAAAATCCTCATGATCAGGCCAAGGTTATCTGTAAGAAGTGCGCAAAGACCTTTAGCCGAGGGAAAAATATGAAAAATTTGAATACCAGTTGCATGCTTAGACATTTAACCAGCATGCACTTGCAAGCGTGGACACAACACCAAACCTCAAGTGCCACATGTGCAACTGATCACAAAGAAGGTAGTCAGCAACGCTACATTGTTTCCCCCACTGTAAGCCCACCGGTTAGCACAGCAGCAAATGTTGAGGTGTCGTTGCAAGGCCACAGCAGTCAGGGAATCCCACTGTTATATCAACGAAATACTGAATCTAGGCCATCAGAAAGAACACCAACTCCATCACCATCATCAACCCTATCTCAGTCCACCCTGTCCACCGCTACTTCCACCATATGCAGCTCTCAAGTCCAGCTCACCCTCCCAGACACTATGAGTAGGTCAAGAAAGTACTCAGTCTCTCATCCGCGTACACTGGGTTTGAACGCCCACATTGCCAAACTAATCTCGTTTGAGATGATGCCCTATCGGTTGGTGGAAAGCGCAGCTTTCCGCGAACTCATGGCCTATGCAGTACCACGCTATGACCTACCTAGTCGCCACTTCTTCTCTCGCAAAGCCATCCCCGCCCTCCACCATCATGTAAAAGACCGCATTGTCCATGCACTCAAGCAGTCAGTGAGTGGAAAAGTGCACCTCACAACTGATGCATGGTCCAGTCGGCATGGCCAGGGCCGTTACGTGTCCATCACTGCGCACTGGGTTAATGTGGTGGATGCAGGGTCCACAGGGGACAGCGGTGGTGGGACAGTGCTGCCTAGCCCACGGTATAGGAAACAGTTGGCTGTAGGCGTTCGACCCTCCTCCTCCTCCTCCAGAAGCGAAAGCTCGTCCACAGAGCGCAGTCGTACGAGCACTCCATCTGCAGCTGCCACTGTTGCACACGAGGTTTCCCCCTATCGAGCAGCTAGTGGAAAGCGTCAGCAGGCTGTGTTGCAGATGATGTGTTTGGGCGACAGACACACCGCCGAGGTGCTGGCCGAGTACTTGAAGTGACAAACTGAGTCATGGCTGGGCAGTGTACATCTTGAGGCAGGCAAGGTAGTTAGTGATAACGGCCGTAATTTTGTGGCAGCCATAGCCCTTTCAAAACTCAGCCACATACCTTGCTTGGCTCACACCTTGAACCTGGTGGTGCAGTGCTTCCTCAAAAATTATCCGGAGTTAACAGCCCTGCTCCAGAAGGTGCGAAGACTGTGCGAGCACATCCGCCGGTCGCCTGTACACTCCGTTCGTATGCAGAAGCTGCAGCGATTGCTCCACCTTCCCAACCACCGCCTCATTATCGACATTGCAACAAGGTGGAACTCCACCCTGCACATGGTGGAGCGGCTGTGCGAGCAGAGGCAGGCCATAATGCATTTGTGGGAGGATACACGGCCAGGCACTTTGAGAGCAGACATGGAGTTGACAGGTGTGCAGTGGTCGAAGCAGAAAGACCTCTGTAAAGTCCTTCAGTGTTTTGAGGAATGCACACGGCTGGTAAGCGCAGACGACGCCATCCTAAGCCTGAACATCCCACTTATGCGTCTGCTCATGCAAACTTTGACGCACCTTAAGGAGCAGGCGTCTGCAGCCAATGTTGATGAGGAGGAAGAGGAGGAGGGAATCCTTGATGACATTCAGCCATTGTCTGCTCAGGGACCTCTCCTGGACGAGGTGGAGGAAGAAGAGGAGGAGGAGGATGATGATGGGGATGATTACTTATGGGAGGAGGATGCATCTCGTGGGGCAAGTGAAAATGTTGGCGTGGCAAGGTCTGGTACAGGGTTTGTGCGTGACTGGAGGGATGTGGATTTGCCAGAAAGTGCTCCTCCAACCAGCACTCGCAGTGCATCATTGACACCGGGAACATTGGCCCACATGTCAGATTATGCCTTGCAGATCCTAAAAAGGGACCCCCGCATTGCCAAAATGATGAACGATGACGACTACTGGTTGGCCAGCATCCTGGATCCACGCTATAAAGGCAAATTACAAAACATCATGCCACAGGAGAACCTTGACCTAATATTGGCTAATAAACAAGCAACTCTGGTAAATCGGTTGCTTGAGGCATTCCCAGCACACAGCAGCGGTGATGGTTCTCACACGAGCCGTACGGGCCGGGGGCAGCTTGGCAGAGGTGTTCATGGTGCACACAGCAGAAGTGGCGTTGGAGACAGGGGTTTCATGACAATGTTGTGGACTGATTTTTCAAATACCGCTCACACAACTGGTAATACTGCATCGATGGAAAGTGACAGGAGACAGCAGTTGTCAACTATGGTTACAAACTACTTTTCCTCCCATATCGATGTTCTCCCACACAGGTCATTCCCCTTTGACTATTGGGCCGCTAAACTGGACACCTGGCCTGAATTGGCACAATATGCCTTACAGGAGCTCGCTTGCCCAGCTGCAAGTGTGCTATCGGAAAGAGTCTTCAGTGCAGCTGGATCAATCCTGACAGAAAAAAGGACCCGTCTGTCAACCCAAAATGTGGATGATCTAACCTTCATTAAAATGAACCATGCATGGGTTTCCAAGGATTTTGTCCCACCTTCCCCTGATGACACATAGGGTGACAGAGAAATGGCTTGCTTTGGTCCACCTCTTCCTGGGACTTGACCTATTTCGCCTTTTGCATCAGCTGAATGTCCAACATCAACATATGCCACTTTCTAAAACTCCCTAACTGTGCTGCGTCCCCCCCATGGACGGGGTCACCACCTAGCGCACAACACCGTGCGAGTGCCGTTGCCCTGGACAGGTGGGTAGGCTGACTCTTGGGCGCGGGCACTGGCACAGGGTCCCTCATAGTGCAATCAAGTGTCTCTGACGGTGGTGGTGCACACCCGCCGTCAGACACACCGCCGTACTATGAGGGGCCCAGTGCCAGTACCAACGCCCACGAGTGGGCCCCCCTTGCTTGGGCAGGGCCCCAGCATTTGCAATCTTTACCTCTCCCTGCTCCTCCGCTGTGTAGTCTGGGCCGTCAAATCCATACTGTGCCTGACACCGTCTGATCCTGCCTCCTGATGTATAGACATATATTTTGAATGTGTACGCTATCCATACATGTTATCCGGGAATACAGTACCCTTTCTCACCTTTGTGCAATCACGTGCAATCCATACTGGGCCTAACACCGTCTGAGCCTGCCTCCTGATGTATAGACATATATTTTGAATGTGTACGCTATCCATACATGTTATCCGGGGATACGGTACCCTTTCTCACCTTTGTGCAATCACGTGCAATCCATACTGGGCCTAACAGCGTCTGAGCCTGCCTCCTGATGTATAGACATATATTTTGAATGTGTACGCTATCCATACATGTTATCCGGGGATACGGTACCCTTTCTCACCTTTGTGCAATCACGTGCAAGCCATACTGGGCCTAACACCGTCTGAGCCTGCCTCCTGATATATAGACATATATTTTGAATGTGTACGCTATCCATGCATGTTATCCGGGGATATGGTACCCTTTCTCACCTTTGTGCAATCACGTGCAAGCCATACTGGGCCTAACACTGTCTGAGCCTGCCTCCTGATGTATAGACATATATTTTGAATGTGTACGCTATCCATACATGTTATCCGGGGATACGGTACCCTTTCTCACCTTTGTGCAATCACGTGCAAGCCATACTGGGCCTAACACCGTCTGAGCCTGCCTCCTGATGTATTGACATATATTTTGAATGTGTACGCTATCCATACATGTTATCCGGGGATACGGTACCCTTTCTCACCTTTGTGCAATCACGTGTAATCCATACTGGGCGTGAGAACGGCTGGCGAGCTATTAAGCAAGCTACAGCACCTGTGGTTTGCACACGTAAGTTTTTCATTTTTTCAGGAATGACGGTTAGGCCTAATTCTGGAACTGCGGTTGACCTGCACTTACTGGGAAATCATCGTTCGCGGGTAATAATTGTAATCAGTGATCCCCATCACTAACGTTGTTCAGCGGGTTATCTGCACCTGTAAGCGACAAACGCTGGCCTTTTCAGTGTAGCGCACATGCAGCCACGGATATGTAAGGGCAAGACACACCAGTTATTGGCCAATCTCATGTGCCAGAGCCTCACGTGTCCCTCTAGTAAGCCGGACTTGGACTGCGGGGCATGACGGAGTCTCGTTCGTTAACGGAATTAAGCTTGCAATGTGTGCATCTTTTCTGTAGCTGGCATGGTTGAGGTTTCCCAGGGGGAGTCGAATTTAACCGTAGGCTCCACTCCTGGTGGTGCCCTTCTGGACATTCCTTCAAGGTTCAGCTTTGCAACCATACTGCCCACGTAAAACAAACACTTTGCCTTCATGAACGCTGTTTGGAGGGTCATGACTCGTGGGAATAACGCCGCCCAATCAGTTAACCTGCTAGAGAGATCCTTCGTTGCTCCCAAGCATGACATCACACTCCCTAGGAGGAAGGTAATGCCACTGTGGCGACCGTACTCCTGGGGGCGACACAAGTGCACTGATGCCCAGCCACTGCTCGATGAATCTGCTGGTACATTGACCCAGACCACTACATTCCCGTCGCACGCTACACGACCTGAATCTGACCCTGATGAAACTCAGGTTACCCTTCCCATATACAGTTCCATCTTACACGGTGACAAAGAGGAAGCTGCAGATGAAAGTGCAGGTTCGGCCCACCCGCCATCAGACACACCACCGTACTATCAGGGGCCCTGTGCCAGTGCCGTCGCCAACGAGTGGGCCCCCCCTGCTTGCTCAGGATCACAGCACTTGCAAGGTTGAAATACTGTGCAGTGAGATGGAAGATGGGGACGACGAGGAGCTCAGACTAGTACAGAGAATGATAGATGGGGCCCACCATACACTGGAACATTCCAAAGGTGGACATCAGACACTGGAGCAGCATTTACAGTGCCCATTATACACTAGAGCATTAGAAATGGGGCCCATTATGTTTGGAGCATTATTTGGGCCCATAAGACAGTGGAGCTTCATCCATGGGGACCAACATATACTGTAGCATTATGTGGAGCTTATCATATACTGTTTCAAACATTATATGGGACCAATGATTCTGTATGGAGAAATAGATGGGCCTCGTCATGAGATGTAAAAAGTGAAGTATTTTTCATTGTACTATACCGCTATTTCTCTGCCGTATCGGAGCATGATGAGTTGTGGTATGTGTTAAAGGGGCGCTCTCTCGCCCAGGGCACATGAAAACCTGGAGCCAGCCCTACCCCCCCACAACTTTAGCCAAATAACCCCCATTTTTCAGTGCGTAACTTGTATTATGAAGTTAATTAAGGTTGACAAGCTTAAGTAAGAAGAATTGATTCTTTTGGCATTCAAATGGGCACTGTAGGTGTGTTTCCTGTCCTCCTCTCACTGCCGACTTTTATTCCCCATTGACTTACATTGGGTTTCGTGTTTCGGGACGACCCCGACTTTTCCTTATAATCGGCCGATCTTGCTCGACCCGACTTTTGGAAAAGTCGGGTTTCACAAAACGAAACTCGACCCTAAAAAACCAAAAGTCGCTCAACTCTAGTCAGGAGAGCAAAGGGATAACGTTCCCCTCTCTGTTGTGCATGCTTGGTGGGAGGGGATGGAGGAAGTAAACTCGAGTGTTACTCCACCACCAACACACCATAGACTTGGACCTCATGGAAGCGCCCGACACATAAGCGCCTTCTTGCTGCACAAGATGCTCATATTGTTAGGATTAGAAATAGTGCTGACAATTTTGATGCCATTCTGTTAGATCCACGGCACAAGAGTAAATTTTGCCAGATGCTTCCCCCTCTGGAAAGGGAAGTACGCGTGCTGGAGTATCGAAACAAGACAGCAGTTATAGACTTCCAATCCTGGGAACGTCGAGTCGTCAATGCAAAAACGTTAGCAGCAGCAGTGTAAGTAGCTGAAAATTTTCTGTGAGTCATTTCACACATTTTTTTTAGATCAGTCCATGCACCAGCAGAATGGAGTACAAGTCTGACACATAGTGAACAACTGGAAAGAATGGTGTAGGAGTATCTCAAGCTGAATATCAATGTCATCGGGGGGGGTTGGAATAGAGATGAGCAAATATTTCAATGTATGGCTCGGATTACGATTGCCGATTTTGCAATATTCGCTGATTCATTCGTCGAATATTCATCAAACATAGCTGAACGCCATTCGAGTCAATGGGAGACAAAAACAAACACATACACAACACCTTCAAAAGGGCCCAAAAGCTGCCAAAACACAAATTAGGGGCAGACACCAGGACAGTGGCCTCAATTCACTCACAGTACAAATTTCAGAATGGCACAGCAGCCGTGCATGAGGTATCATGGTCTGGGTCAGCATTTATGGCTTAGAATTGAACTGCAAATTAAGAAGAAGTGGGTGAGGCATCAGTGTAGACCTGCTGTGCTTGGAGGCCAGATACCATATGCAACAGCTCAACCTGATTTTATGCTTAGCCACACTCAGGTGGCACAAATATCAGTTTCGCAGACTACTGTTGTCAGAAAAATGTAAGGATAGTTCATTCTCGTCTCAACTATTGTAACTCCCTTCTAATCGGTCTCCCTCTTACCAAACTCTCCCTCCTCCAATCTGTCTTGAATGCAGCTGCCAGGATCATATTCCTCGCCAGTCGTTACACCGATGCCTCTACCTTGTACCAGTCATTACACTGGCTACCCATCCACTCCAGAATCCAGTACAAACTTATTACCCTCAACCACAAAGCTCTTCATTGCTCAGCACCACCCTACATCTCCTCCCTTGTTTCAGTATACCATCCTACCCGCGCCCTCGATTCTACTGATGACCTGAGGTTAGCATCCTCAATAATCAGAACCTCACACTCCCGTCTTCAAGACTATACACGTGCTGCGCCAATTCTTTGGAATGCACTTCCCAGGTCAATACGATTAGTCCCCTATCCCCACAATTTTAAGCGTGCCCTGAAAACGCATTTATTCAGACTGGCCTACCGCCTCAACACATTAACCTAATCTATCCCTATGTGGCACAGCCAAAAGTTTTTTTTACCATAACCAGGTTCCCCGCATCATGTTCCCACATGCTTTATGCATCCATTAGCCCTCTGCATCTGTACTGTTACACACTTAACATTATGGCTGGTCCATACAATCAGGGCAACTGTTACCACCCACCTTTCGTGTCACCCCTTTTTTTCCTCATATATTGTAAGCTTGCAAGCAGGGCCCTCATTCCTCTTGGTAACTGTTATGATCTATGTAATTATTGTTATGCTGTAATGTATATTGTCTGTACAAGTCCCCTCTGAAATGTAAAGTGCTGCGGAATATGTCAGCGCTATAGAAATAAAATTTATTATTATTATTTATTATTATTATATGAGCAGTTGACTCAAAAGTGGTGGAGTTGTGCCGGTATTGGAGGCCTACTGCTACAGGCAGCACACATGAAGGAGACCCAACTGGGAATATTCAAATTTTAATTAATTAGGGGCAAACACCATCAAATTGGCATCAATTTCACCACATCTTCTGCTACAACCAACCCAGCAGATGGACACCCAACCAGGAGTGTACACATTTCCAAAAATTAGTGGCAGACAGCAACAAAGTGACAATAATTTCACCACAGCAGAAATAGTATAATAGGGACCGACACATCTGTCACTGCAGCCAACCCAGCAGATGGACACCCAACCAGGAGTATACAC
The DNA here is from genome assembly GCF_039654945.1 of Dendrobates tinctorius. Taxonomy (NCBI): domain Eukaryota; kingdom Metazoa; phylum Chordata; class Amphibia; order Anura; family Dendrobatidae; genus Dendrobates; species Dendrobates tinctorius. The sequence continues at coordinate 2,512,119 of NW_027361832.1, read as the reverse complement.
ATTTCCAAAAATTAGTTTCAGACACCACCAAAGTGGCATCCATTTCACTAGAGTTGAAATAAATTAATGGTGAGCTACATATCTTCTACTACAGCCAACCCAGCCAATGGAGACCCAATCAGGATTATTCAAATTTAAAAACATTAGAACCTGACACTGCTGAAGTGGCATCAATTTCACGAGAGTAGAAATAGTATAATAGGGACCGATACATCTTCCCCTACAGCCAACCCAGCAGATGGAGACCATCCAGGACTGTTCACATTTCCACAAATTAGTGTTAACATCTGCAGCAGCAGCAGGCACAGAAGCCCTACTAAAGATATTAGACTGCAATTACGCGAGATCAATGCAGCACACTAAAAACTACAACATTGCTAAGGGCCCCTTTACATTTAGCGATGCACCAGAGATCCCGACCACGATACGACCCGGTCAGGATCACTGGTGCATCGCTAAATGGTCGCTAGTGAGCTGCCAAACAGGCAGATCTCAGCAGCGACGCAGCAGCGGTCGTTACTTACCTGTCAGACGCGGCGATGATGACGTCCTCCGCCCGCATCCACGCGTCGCTCGTCGGCACCAGCAGGAAGCTGCTGATGAGAAATGGACCAGGCCGATCTCGCGCGATCACCGATAACCAGCGGGGGAGCCAGTCGGAGGTAAGTATCACATGTAGCGATATTGCTAGCAATATCGCTGCTGTGTCACAAAATCGGTGACGCTTTAGCGATATTGCTAGCGATATCGCTATGTGTAAAGCCCCCTTTAGTCTGTAAAGTCTGTGATTGAGGTGCAAATGTCCTTGGAGATAAATGACTTATTCATCTTGATGAAAGTTAGCCAGTCTACACTTTCAGGGGTCAAATGGCTGCACTTATCCTTCAGGACACCATCAGCAGTGCTGAAGACACGTTCTGAGAGAACACTGGCTGCCGGGCATGATGAAACCTCCAAGGCATGAGAGGTGAGCTAATGCCACTCATCAGTTTTTAAAAACCAAAATGCTAAATGGTCCAAATCCTCCCTGATGGTATTGATATTGTATTCTAGATACTCCTGTATCATCTTCTCCAGTTGTTTACCACATGTCAGATTTGGACTCTGAAGTGCTGGTGCATGAGCTGGTCTAAAAAATTTGTCAAAGAACTCACAGAAACTGCTTCTGCCACTACTGCTGCTGCAGCTGTGCTGCCAATGTTTCGGCATTCACGAATTGACGTGCCGGATGTTGGAAGTCTAGAGCTGTGAAGCACACTGTGTGCCTCAGTGCTGTCTTGAGGAAAACCTCTCTTAAGGTTGTGTAAAAGTGTGTTTCGATAGTCCAGCATTCAAGGTTCCCTTTCGAAAGCGGGAAGCATCTGACAAAATTTCTTCTTATAACGTGGATCTAACAGAGAGGCAACCGAGTTGTCAGCACTATTTCGAATCATAATTATACAGGGATCGTGTTGCAGATACAAGGCACTCATATGTCGTGCTCTTCCATGAGGTTCAATCCCATGCTGTGTTAGTGGCTGGGTAGAACTGATACTTGTTTCCTCCATCTCCTCCCGCCAACCGTGAACAACAGAGAGGGGATGATTATCTTCTTTATCTCCTGGCAGTTGCATGCCCATCACCTCTTCCTCCTCCATTTGTTCCTCGGATCTTGCACCTTCACTAACAGTTTATCTGTTGTCACCAGCCCCCCTCGATCACAGTAATTCATCCTCCTTTGGCCCTCACCTGTGTGACAACAGTCTGGAACTTTGAGACAATGTTGTCCCTTCTGCATCCTGTGCTTCCTCTGGGGCCAACACCTCCTCCTGGAGGCTATTCATAGTCTGATCCAGCATATAGATGATTGGAATAGTGGTGCTGATGACGGCGGCATCAGTGTTAACAATCTTAGTAGCCATTTCGAAACTGTGCAGAAGGATGCAGAGGTACTTAATCTGTGCCCACTTGGTAAATATGATACGCGCCACGTCTGTACTGCATTGGCTCTGGCTATACAACATTACATACTGAGTTAGGACTCATTGCTGAGGCCACAGTCGCTGCAACATGTACAGAGTGGAATTCCCCCATGTCATGTCGGCACACCGCATATTAGTTTGTTAACTGACATGGACGAAGACCTCTTTATCAATGCAATTTGATGACTTGAGGGGAACGACGGAAATGAGCACACAGCTTCCGTGCTTTTTGCAGCAGCTCACCCAGGCCAGGATAGTGACAGAGAAAGCGCTGTTCCACAAGGTTAAGGACGTGAGCCATGCAAAGCACGGACATGGCCTTGCCTGAATGTAGGTTCAGTGGAGACAGCCATTGCTCAAATTCAGCCTGGAGAGCTGTCCACAAGTCTTCAGCTGTATAACAGCGATCTCCAAATCATATCAATTTTAACACTGCCTGATTGCAGTGAGCCCTGACTGTGCAGTATGGAAGTGTTGGGGATTCGCTCTGCAGAAGGCAGAAGTTGAGGGTGCAGGTGAAGGCCCTAGAGGAGATAGAGGAGGCAGAAGCAGTGGAGGAAGTGTTAAATGTAGAGATTTGTCCTGAAAGCCTTGGGAATTCCAAGACTTGTGGAGCAGCCACCTCTCCACCTGCCCCACAGCCACCAAAGACACCCAGTGCCCAGTCAGCGAGATGTAACGCCATTGGCCATGCTTACTCATCCAAGTATCTGTAGTGAAATGCACCCTGGCAGACAAGTCAAGGAAAGGGTGATGCTGTCTGCGACATGTTGGTGTAGCGCAGGCACAGCTTTCTTAGAGAATTAATGACGAATGGGCAACTGGCACTGGAGGACTGCGACGGCCATCAGCTTTCAGAAATCATCTGTATCTACCAGGCGGAAAGGCAGCATTTCCGTGGCCAACAGATTGAAGATTGTGGAATTCCACCTCTTAGGTCTGTCCTGCCAGGAGAAGTGCCTACTGTTGGTTCGACCAGTTCATGTGTCACGCCCTGTTACCGCTCCCACGGGGGTTACCAGTCGCACACCGGTCCTTCACGGATGTCTTCAGCAAGAAGGAGGCAGAAAGTCTTCCTCCACATCGACTGTATGACTGCCCCATTGAGCTCATTCCTGGTGTCAGCCCTCCTAGGGGTAGAACATACCCGCTCTCTCCAGCTGAGACCCAGGCTATGTCGGACAATGACCAGGAAAATTTGGCCAGGGGCTTTATTCTGAAGTCCTATTCTCCCACCGGAGCCAGATTCTTTTTCATCAAAAAGAAAGGTGTCTCTCTTCGTCGCTGTATTGACTACACAGGTCTGAATGACATCACAGTGAAGAACAAGTATTCGATGCTGCTGATCCCGGAGCTCTTTCATCGTGTGAGGAGAGCATGGATCTTCACTGAACTCGATCGTCGTGGAGCCTATAAACTGATCCGTATCCGCTCTGGGGATAAGTGGAAAAAAAGGCGTTCAATACACGGGATGGACACTACGAGTACTTGGTCATGCCCTTTGGTGTCTGCAATGCTCCCACAGTCTTCCAGGAGTCTGTCAATGATATTTTTCGTGACCTCTTTTACTCCTGTGTTGTCGTATATTTGGATGACATTCTCGTCTTCTCTCCGGACCTATCGTCCCATAGACGGAATGTTCGACAAGTGTTGCTACGTTTGAGGATGAACCGTCTCTATGCCAAATTTGAAAAATGTACTTTCGAGCAGACGTCTTTACCATTTTTGGGATACATCATCTCCGATGTGGGGTTAAGGATGGATCCTGAGAAAGTGTCTGCCATCCTCAACTGGTCGCTACCTCTCGGAGTTAGGGCCATTCAACGATTCCTCAGTTTTACAAATTAGTACCGACAGTTCATACCTCATTTATTGCTTGACTGGAAGGGGTTTGGTCCTGAGGAGAGGTCATGAGAAACCCAGGAGAACATCTCTGCACCCTGCATCCTTGAGAGGTTTCTAAGGGGAGGGTAGAGAGGGATGGTATTGTTGTGGCCACCCAGTCCCATGATACTTACCTGGGCTCCTGCCATGTCACTGGACGAGGTCTGTGCCATGGCTCATGGGCACTTCAGGGTGCTCAAAGGTCCACTGTCCGTGCATGTGGTCCCAGAGGCTCTCTCCTTCAGCACATCATACTGTGGGAGGGTTGTGACCCAGAAGCTCCACCCTGTCATGGTGGCCACCATCAGGTATATCAGACTGCCCTCTGCAAGCACCTGAGTATCGTCTGCATGTGTGTGGTACCAATAGTTATTGCTGTGGACATTCCTTGTATTCAGGTCCCCTCTGCCCTGTCCTGAGCCTGGTGTGTGCTCTGCCCAGTCTGGAACCCGGTACACCTCCTGCCTACGCTCTGCCCTGTCCTGGTCCCATTCCTGGAAATCCTAGTTTTGCTCCTGCACCGTGTCTTGTTCTCCCACTCCTGCTTCCAGTCCCAGTTGTTAGGCGTCGGATTCCTGGCACTAGCACAGCGGGAATCCAGAGCCAGACATCCTGCGGTCTCCCATTCTCCTCCGACCGCTCGGACTCCTGCTCAGCAATCACGGCAAGCCAGGCATTCTCCTCAGACTCGTTCTGTGAGCCTGGATGTTGCTGCCACCTCCGGTGCAGCAATGGTAGCGCAACCTGCTTTGCAGGGAACCGCTCCAGAGGCTAAGTCCTCGTGCCATGCTACTGGGCATGCCCGCAACGTGCCCTCTCAGTGGAGAGCAGGGGTCACATGTGCAGGTCCTGTGTCGGATCTGATTGGTCCTTCCCAAAGTATTGTAAGGTCCCGGAAGCGCATGGCTATAAAAGCCCCGCATGGCGGCTCGGTCATGCGCTAGTGTGGCATATTATTCTGTGTGTGTATGGTGATGGATGCATGGAGTGGTGTCTGACTCATTATGAAACCCCTACCTTCTGATATTATGAGTGGTGACCGAGTGTGTATAGTCAGCTCCGGGGTTGTGGCAAGCTACACGCCACTTGCTCCACGCCTACACTAGCGTCCGTCGGCGCCAGGTCCTCGGCGCCGACGCTTGCGGCTTTCTCTGTCGCTGCGCTGTAGTAACAGCAGCTATTGGTGTTCGCGGCTGCGACGCCACACGCAGGCCTCTGTTATGCTAACAGGGCCCGCACCTTTGCTTTAGTGTTCGCCAAGCGACTCTGTGTTTGTACGGAGCCGCCCTTAGCGTTCGGGTGACGTTAACCCGAGCGCAGTACCGCACCTACTAGGTGCATCTGCCATTGTTCAGCAGCGGTCTTGTCACCTACCGCACGGTGGACCCCGGGCGGCGAACGCACCTACTATTATTTATATTTTGTGCGTTCCGCCGACCCTAACATTACACTAGCGCCAGGGTCTGGCTGGCAATGGCAGACGTGCAGCAGCTGCAGCGCTACATTCGGCAGCTGGAGAGCAGGTTGGCGGCTATTGAGAGCACCAACTCAGCTGCGAATGCTGCGCTAGCTGCTGCTCAGACAGTCGCCGAGGCTGTCTCACGTGCGCCCACACTTTTGCCCTCTCCGACAATTTCTCGCCTCCCGCTCCCCGATAAATTTTCGGGTGACAGCGCCACCTGTAGGGGATTCGTTAGCCAGTGCTCCATTCAGCTGGAGTTGCTGGCTGCACAATTTCCTACAGAGCGGGCTAAGGTGGGGTTTATTGTCTCCTTGTTGTCTGGCCGGGCATTACAGTGGGCCACGCCATTGTGGGAACGCGATGATCCCGTGGTTCAGGGACCTGCTCAGTTCCTCGCGGCTCTGAAGCAAGTCTTCTTGGGACCACGGGTCACACACGATACGGCTCTACAACTGTTATCCCTAACACAAGGCTCACTCTTGGTTAGCCATTATGCTGTCCGGTTTCGGACACTGGCTTCCGAATTAGAGTGGCCGGACAAAGTCTTAGTCCCGGTGTTTTGGAGAGGCCTGGCTGAGCACGTCAAGGATGCTCTAGCCACTAGGGAGATTCCCACAAGTCTGGAGGAATTGATCGCCGTTTCCACCCGCATCGATCTCCGCTACCCGGAGCGCGGGTTGGAACGAGCGCAATCCAGACGTAGGATTAATTTGGCCCCCACCTTTACCGTGCCGTTGGAGGACCCCGCACAAGAGTTCTCTTTCTCTGAGCCTATGGAGGTGTCTCGCACCGGCACTAAGCCGCGTCCGATGCGAAGCTCTGTGCGCTGTTATCAGTGCCCACAGTTTGGCCATTCGGCTGGCACATGTCCTCAGCGACCGAAAAGACGACCACGTCCAGTGGTCGTAGGTGGTGGTCAATCCAAAATGGGACCCTTTTCACCCAAACCGGTGTTCCGGGGTACTTTAGATAGTGGGTCCTCCACCTGGGAAGCAGAGGTCACCCTGGATTCCGGGGCAGAGGGGAACTTTATGTCCTCGACTTTTGCCCAGAGTCACGCTATCCCTCTGGTGTTACTCTCGCAACCTCTGTCCATTAGGGTGGTAAATGGGGCACCGTTATCGTCTCAGGTGACCCATCAGACAGTCCCACTCGGACTCTCTATTTCACCCTCACATCAGGAGACTCTGTCCCTGCTTATCATGCCCAATGGCATCGATCAGGTGCTCCTCGGAGTTCCCTGGCTTCGCTGCCACTCCCCTCACACTGACTGGGTTTCGGGGAGGATACTGGGCTGAGGCAAGGACTGTGAGGGAAGGTGTCTAAGGGGCAGTGTTCAGGTGGCTTCCACTGAATTGCCTGCGGACCTCTCCGCGCTCCCCAGGTCCTACCACCAGTACGCGGCCGCCTTCTCTAAGAAGTCTGCGGAGACGCTCCCGCCACACCGTTCCTATGATTGCCCGATCAATCTCCTGCCAGGTACAGAGCCTCCCCGAGGCTGTGTTTATCTGTTATCACTCTCTGAGATGGAGGCTATGTCTCAATATATCCGGGAGAACCTGGCTAGGGGTTTTATCAGGAAATCTGTGTCACCGGCTGGTGCAGGGTTCTTCTTCGTACAGAAGAAGAATGGAGAGTTACGTCCTTGCATTGACTACAGAGGTCTCAATGCTATCACGGTTAAAAACAAATACCCCCTACCGTTGATCGCGGAGTTATTTGACAGGTTGCGGGGGGCCCGGATCTTTACTAAATTAGATCTGCGGGGGGCATACAACCTGATCCGCATTCGCGAAGGAGACGAATGGAAGACTGCTTTTAATACCAGGAATGGCCATTACGAATACCTGGTTATGCCCTTTGGCCTTTGTAATGCGCCAGCTGTCTTCCAAGATTTTGTCAACAACGTCTTCCACGACATGCTCTCTACCTCGGTGGTGGTCTATCTGGATGACATACTCATCTTTTCACCAGATTTGACCACCCACCGGAGAGACGTCTGCAGGGTCTTCGACCGTCTGCGGGCGAACTCGCTATTCGCCAAGCTGGAGAAGTGCCAGTTTGAGCAGGAGTCCTTGCTGTTCCTGGGCTATATCATCTCGGCCCAGGGGCTGGCCATGGATCCTGCCAAACTACAAGCGGTAATGGACTGGCAAGAACCCCATTCTCTCAAAGCGGTGCAGCGCTTTTTGGGGTTCGTGAATTACTACCGACAGTTCATACCACACTTTTCCACACTGGTGGCTCCTTTGGTTGCTCTCACCAAGAAAGGAGCTAACCCCAATGCTTGGTCGGAACACGTCTCCAAAGCCTTCTCGGCTATAAAATCGCATTTTGCTGGCGCTCCCATATTACATCGTCCCAATGTGGATAAGCCGTTTATCCTTGAGGTAGACGCTTCTTCCGTCAGTGCAGGAGCAGTCTTTTATCAAAAGGATGCTCAAGGTCGAAAGCATCCCTGCTTCTTCTATTCCAAGACCTTCTCACCGGCGGAGAAAAATTACTCCATCGGCGACAGGGAGCTGCTAGCCATGAAGTTGGCTTTTTCCGAGTGGAGACATCTCCTGGAAGGAGCCCGGTTCCCCTTTCAGGTATATACAGACCATAAAAACCTGGTCTACCTACAGACGGCCCAACGCCTGAATTCCTGTCAGGCCAGGTGGTCGCTCTTCTTTTCCCGATTCCGCTTCACCCTCCACTACCTCTCTGGAGAGAAGAACGTCCGTGCGGATGCTCTCTCACGCTCGGTGGTCTCAGCGGAAGAAGGAGAAGCTGAGCCTCGGTTAATTCTCCCGCCGGAGAGTTTTACGACCATGGCTCCAGTCGCTCTCGAGTCAGTACCACCGGGCAAGACCTTGGTGCCTCCTCAGCTACGGCCGGAGGTCCTCGCCTGGGCACATGCCTCCAGGGTGGGTGGCCATTTTGGCAATAAATGGACCACCGAACTCCTGGCAAGGTCATATTGGTGGCCACATATGGCTCGAGATGTCAAGGAATACGTGCAAGCATGCGTCTCGTGTGCTCGGAACAGACCCTCTAGACAGAGGCCGGCGGGGTTGTTGTTTCCCCTCCCAGTGGCGGATAGACCATGGGAGATGGTTGGCATGGATTTCATAGTTGGCCTGCCCAAGTTTGGTGGCAGTACGGTCATCTGGGTGGTCACCGACCATTTTTCCAAAATGGTGCATATGGTGCCACTCGCACGCCTGCCTTCCGCTCGAGGTCTGGCCACCTTGTTCATTAAGCACGTATTCCATTTACATGGCATGCCAGACAAAATCGTGAGTGTCCTCAGTTTGCGTCTCGGTTTTGGAGGGAGCTCTGCAGTTTACTTAGAATCGAGCTAAATCTATCCTCCGCCTATCATCCCGAGACGAATGGCTTGGTCGAGAGAGCCAATCAGACCTTGGTCACCTATTTACGGCATTTTGTCTCTGCCAGGCAGGATGACTGGGCATCCTTGCTACCTTGGGCTGAATTTGCCCTAAACAATGCGGTGGCTGATTCCACTGGTCAGACGCCCTTTCTCCTAAACTATGGTCAACATTCACGTGTCCCTGTCCCGATGCCAGTGTCCTCCACTGACTCCAGGGTGGCAGACTGGGCAGTGGAGTCCCGGGACATTTGGGATTGCACTCAGGATGCTATCCGGGCATCTAAAGAAAGGATGAGGGCGTCCGCCGACACGCATCGGTGGCCTGCGCCAAGCTTCTCCCCTGGCGACATGGTATGGCTCTCTACCCGAAATATTAAACTGCGGGTCGAGTCGCCCAAGTTCGCACCACAATACATTGGACCATTCAAGGTCCTCGAGCGACTTAGCTCGGTGGTCTACCGCCTGGCTCTTCCTCCACATTTGGCCATTTCGGACATGTTCCATGTGTCCCTCCTCAAACCAGTTCACATGATCCGGTTTTCTGAGTCATCTGCCAGGTCATCAGACTTATCGCCTGACGAGTTTGAGGTTAACGCCATCATGGGGCGCAGGTTTTTCCGTGGCAAAAAATTTTATTTCGTGGACTGGAAGGGTCATGGTCCCGAGGCTCGGACCTGGGAGCCGGTGGAAAACATTCATGCACCGCTCCTGATCGCGGCCTTTGAGCGCAGTGAGGCTCAGAGGGGGGGCCCTAGGGGGGGGTAATGTTAGGCGTCAGATTCCTGGCACTGCACAGCGGGAATCCAGAGCCAGACATCCTGCGGTCTCCCATTCAGCAATGGTAGCGCAACCTGCTTTGCAGGGAACCGCTCCAGAAGTCCTCATGCCGTGCTACTGGGCATGCCCGCAAAGTGCCCTCTCAGTGGAGAGCAGGGGTCACATGTGCAGGTCCTGTGTCGGATCTGATTGGTCCTTCCCAAAGTATTGTAAGGTCCTGGAAGCGCATGGCTATAAAAGCCCCGCATGGCGGCTCGGCCATGCGCTAGTGTAGCATATTATTCTGTGTGTTTATGGTGATGGATGCATGGACTGGTGTCTGACTCATTATGAAACCCGTACCCTCTGATATTACGAGTGGTGACCGAGTGTGTATAGTCAGCTCCGGGGTTGTGGCAAGCTACACGCCACTTGCTCCACGCCTACACTAGCGTCTGTCGGCGCCCGTTCCTCGGAGCCGATGCTTGCGGCTTTCTCTGCCGCTGCGCTGTAGTAACAGCAGCTATTGGTCTTCGCAGCTGCGACGCCACACGCAGGCCTCTGTGACGCTAACAGGGCCCGCGCCTTTGCTTTAGTGTTCACCAAGCGACTCTGTGTTTGTACGGAGCCGCCCTTAGCGTTCGGGTGACGTTATCCCGAGCGCAGTACCGCACCTACTAGGTGCATCTGCCATTGTTCAGCAGCGGTCTTGTCACCTACCGCAAGGTGGACCCCGGGCGGTGAACGCACCTACTATTATTTATATTTGGTGCGTTCCGCCGACCCTAACACCAGTCTCTAGCTTTCCAATCCCTCATGCTTTCCTGGTACTAGCTACCGCGGTATACTTTCCCCTGGGCCTGCCGCTAGCGCTCCCTGAATTCCTCCAGGACAGCTCGCCCAGGGTCAGTTGGTTCCGTGATTTAGTGGGTTCACTTCAGGAATCGTGACAACATGACAATGTTTATTCACTTTTTCTTTCAATAACATTACTGCCTACCCAGTGGGGCCCTAGGCAAAGTTTAAAATGGGGCCCCAAATACTAACATATTGCACATCACACAGAAGCATTTTGGTTGTATTTACATGTGCTGAGTTCAGGCCGCTAAATGAGTGTGATCGAAAATATTGAAGTCGTTCAACATTTGTTTCCCGGCCTCTTTCCACCATCTGAGAAAGAATGATGGTGACAGAACAATCACTAATGAATCACTAACAGATCACCTTACAGTTTCATGTTATCAGCAGCACATTTACTGTTTACACCCCATAATCCTTCAGATAATATAATGTGCCCCATATTCCTCCATATAGTATAATACACTCCCCATAGTCCTCCATATAGTATAATACACTCCTCATAGTCCTCCATATAGTATAATGCACTACTCAGTCCTCCATATATTATAATACACTCCTCATAGTCCTGCATATATTAAAATACACTGCTCAGTCCTCCATGTAGTATAGTACACTCCTCATAGTGCACCATATAGTATAATACACTGCCAGTCATCCATGTAGTACAATTAACTTCCCATAGTATAATGCACCCCATAGTTCTTCATAAAGTATAATGTATTTGTCACGCTCACACTTGACTGGTGGGCATGAGCCAGGGGGTTGTGGCCCCACAGTGCCACAAATCAGACTACCCTAGAAGGGGTGTGAATAGGACAGCTCCCTTAGTTTTTACTGGAGCCTCTGATGGTGAGGTCAGTCTTGTGCGGTAGGCAGCTGCCAGGTGCCATTCCAGGGTGGTGTCTGGCTGTGGCTGCTGATCCCACTTGGAGAGACAGTGGCACGGCTGAGACACTGGCAGGCAGGCACGGCAGAGACACAAGCAGGCAGGTACAGCTGAGACACTGGCAGGTGGGAACGGCTGAGACACTGGCAGGTGGGCACAGCTGAGACACAGGGCAAGCAGGCATGGCTAAGGCACAGGGCAGGCTGGCATGGCTGAGACACAGGGCAGGCTGGTATGGCTGAGACACAGGGCAGGCTGGCACGTCTGAGACACAGGGCAGGCTGGCATGGCTGAGAGACAGGGCAAGCAGATACGGCTGAGACACAGGGCAAGCAGGCACGGCTGAGGCACGGGGCAGGCAGGTGTGGAGTTTGACGGAACAGGATTGGACCTGTTCACACAGGAAGAGCAGGTACGGGTACTGACAGGAGAGAGTGGAGTATGACTGAACAGGTTTGGACCTGTTCAAACAAGAGGAGCAGGTACAGGTACTGACAGGACAGATTGGAGTATGACGGAACAGATTTTGGACCTGTTCACACAGGAGGAGAACCGCAAGGCTGTGGAGAAGAGTAGTAAAGCAGCGAGAGGTTCTGCAGCAGCAGAACCAGAGCCAAGCAGAACTGCAAGAGTACGGAACACAAGCAGAGCCTAAAGAATACAGAGCAGGCTGAGTCACAAGAGAGCGGAGCACGAGCAGAGCCGGAAGACTGCAAAGAAGAGTAGCAGAGCAGCAAGAGGTTCTGCAGCAGCAGAACCAGAACCAAGCAGAACAGCAATAGTATGGAGCAGGCAGAGTTGCAAGAGAGAGGAGCACGAGCACAGCTGCAAGACTGCGGAACACAAGCAGACAGGGAGGACACAAGGAAAGACACAGCAGGGAAAGAAGCCAAAGACAAGTCGACAGACAGACAAAGGTAGGACACAGTTCAGACAGGGTAACAGTACGAGACAGGGCCAAGGACACAGGGACCAGAGTATACACAGGTACAAAGCTAGACAAGAACAAAGAAACAGAGACCAGGATATTCTGCCCCCTGGATGGCAGACAGAGAAGTAGCAAGCAAAGCTAGGAGTAATGCCTTCAGAGAAGGAGGAACACAGAGCAAGACCTGGCAGCTCAGTAGCAAGACACTAACTGAGTTAACACATTGCACAGGCAAGGTTCCAGTGGGTGGAGCTGCCCTAAATACTAGAGGGCTCATGGTAATTGGTCAGGGACACATTAGACAGGTGCACCCTGACTACAAAAAAAACAGAGAGTTCTGGTGCCATCCCCCTATGCACACAGCCAGGAAACATGCACAGACCAGATAGGAGACAAGCGGCACAGAGCATGGAGCTTGCAGCTGACAGAAATCACAGCATGGCCTGGAGCAGTGAGTAAGTTGGTGTGTGGGAGATGGGAGGCCATGCAGCGATGCCAGCAGGGTTGTTACAGTATTCCCCTATTCCCCATAGTCCTCGATATAGTATAATGCAGCCCACATATAGTAAATGCAGCCATCCCTTAGAGCATAATGCAGTCACCCCACAGAGCATAATGCAACCACCCCACAGAGTATAATGCAGCCACTCCACAGAATATAATGTAACCCTCCATAGAATATAATGCAGCCCCCCTCATATAGTATAATGCAGCCCCTTCATAGAATATATGGCAGCTCCCTCATAGCATATAATGCAGCCCCCCATAGAATATAATACAGCCCCTCCATAAAATATAATGCAGCCCTTTATATAGTATAATGCAGCCCCTCCATAGAGTACAATGTAGCCCTCCTCATATAGTATAATGCAGCCCCCATAGAATATAATGCACCCCTGATAAGGTATAATGAAGCCCCCATACAATATAATCTAGCCTCCCATAGAATACAATGCAGACCCCCATAGAATACAATGTAGCCCCCTCATATAGTATAATGTAGCCCCCTCATAGAGTATGATGCAATCACCACTCATAGAATATAATAAATATAATACAGGCCTCCCATAGAATATAATGTAGCCCCCAGAGAATATAATGTACCCCCCATGGTATATAACACAGCCTCCCCCATAGAATATAATATACCCCCATAGTATATAACACAGCCACATAGTGTATAATAGAGCCACATAGTATATAGCACAGCCACATAGTATATAACAGAGCCACATAGTATATAGCACAGCCGGATAGTATATAACAGAGCCAGATAGTATATAACACAGCCAGACAGTATATAACACAGCCACAAAATATATAGCACAGCCACATAGTATATAACATAGCCCACATAGTATATAACACAGCCACATAGTATATAAAACATTCCACATAGTATATAATAGAGCCACATAGTATATAGCACAGCCACATAGTATATAGTACAGCCACATAGTAAATAGCGCAGCCACATGGTTTACTATATAGCGCAGTCACATAGTATGTAGCACAGCCACATAGTATATAACCCCACCCCCCAGAGAGTGGCCCCACAGTCCAGTACTCACTGATATATATAAAAAAAACACAATCCTCACCTATCCTAAGGCCCCCACTGCTCCCAGCTGGCTCCTGTCTCAGCGGCTGCACTGCTTGGCACGCAGTGAGTGCGCATGACATCATCACGCACCCGCAGTCAGTGTCAGAGGCAGAGGGGAAAGGTGGGAGAGGGAGCATCAGCTGACGCTCTCTCCTCCATCATTGCCTTGAACTGCATCGGCGTCTATGACGCCGGTTTAGTTCAATGCGGCGTCGGCGGGGGGAGTCGGCACTGGCGGCAGGCGGGCCCCCCTTCCTCACAGGCCCTATAGTGGCTGCGTGATGTGCCACTAGCTGGAGGCCTCTGGGGGAGTTGGTGCCCTAGGCAGCTGCCTGGTCTACCTGCCGCTAATGCCAACCCTGCGCCTACCCCATGTACGCCTTGCACACCAAGCCTAATCCCTCTTCCAGCGCTGCCTTGCTTTTTAACAGTCATGTTGCTCAGATAGTGTGGTAGGAGCACAGTATTAGCAACAAAAAGTAGATTTTTGTACCAGCTCTGCACACAGGTAAATTTCATTGGCACTAAATGCAAGGTGAACTATGGCATGCTGAATTGAGTTAGTCACAGAAGAAAGAATTGTTTCAGTTTGGATGAGGACTGTATGACAAAGAAGATATGTTCCAAAAAATTTTAACCCCTTTACCCCGAGGGTGGTTTGCATGTTAATGAAAGTGACAATTTTTACAATTCTGACCACTGTCCTTTTATGTGGTAAGAACTCTAGAACGCCTTCATGGATCCCGGTGACTCCGAGAATGTTTTCTAGTGACATATTGTACTTCATGATAGTGGTAAAATTTATATGATATGAATGATATGACTTGCCTTTATTTGTGAAAAAAACGGAAATTTCGCAATTTTCCAACTTTGAATTTTCATGCACTCAAAACACAGAAATATGTCACACAACATACTTAATTTATTTATTTATTTTACTCATTTATATAGCGCCATTAATTCCACAGCACTTTACAAATATTATTGGCACTGTCCCCAATGGGGCTCACAATCTAAATTCCCTTTCAGTATGTCTAAACCCATGCAAACAAGGGGAGAACATACTTAATAAGTAACATTTTCCACATTTCTACTTTGCAGCTACACAATTATTTAACCAATATTTTTTTTATGTTAGGAAGTTATAAGGGTTAAAAGTTAAACAGCGATGTCTAATTTTTACAACACCATTTTTGTTAGGGACCACATTACATTTGAAGTCACTTTGTGGGGTCTATATGATAGAAAATATCCAAAAGTGGCACTATTCTAAAAACTTCTAAACATGATACAGCACGCTATATCCCACTTTGTCATTAATTGGAGGTGAAAATGTTCTTTGTGCAGAGCTGTTGCACAGTAAAAAAAAATATTTTTTTCTGTGACAAACGTGATATAGCAGGCAACATCAGAGCTTGAAATTGTTTGGAGCATATCTTTTAGGTTATACAGGCCTCATCCACACTGAAATAATTATAGGCCAGAAAGCTTAACCTCTACTGTGGGTAAAATCCTGGAGGGTTGTCTAAGGGATGCTATACTGGAGTATCTGAAGAAGAATAACCTCAGTCATAACCCAATATCAACATGGGTTTACGAGGGACCGTTCCTGTCAGACTAATTTTGATAAGCTTCTATGTAGAGGTAAGTTCAGGACTGGACCAAGGGAACACAGTGGACGTGGTGTATATGGACTTTTCAAAAGCTTTCGATACGGTGCCACACAAAAGGTTGATACATAAAATGAGAACAATGGGGATTGGAGAAAATATGTGTAAGTGGTTAAAGGTACTGTCACACTTAGCGATGCACCAGCGATCTCGACCAGCGATATGACGCGGTCAGGATCGCTGGTGCATCGCTAAGTGGTCGCTAGTGAGCTGCCACACAGGCAGATCTCACTAGCGACATCGCAGGGGTCGGGGGTCGCTACTTACCTGTCAGACGAGGCGATCCTGACGTCCTGCCGCCCGCGTCCACGTGTCGCTCGTCGTCACAGCAGGAAGCCCCAGCAGGAAGCTGACGAAGAGAAACGGTCCAGGACGTTCTCGCGTGATCAGCGATAAGCAGCGGGGGAGCGGTCGGAGGTAAGTATCAGACATAGCGATATCGCTAGCAATATCGCTATAACGCCACAAAAACCAGTGACGTTATAGAGATATTGCTAGCGATATCGCTTAGTGTGACAGGCCCTTAAGAGTTGGCTCAGGGATAGGAAACAAAGGGTGGTTATTAATGGAGATTTTTGTTCAAGGTACTAGATAAACTCAAGGAAATCTGAAATTATTATGTGAACGTACAGTATATTTCCTTTAAAAACAACCTTTAAGGATTCAATTTCTAAAAAACCACCAACCCAGTAAAAAAAAGTATATATAAAAATATACCAAAAAAATAGACTAGCCTAACGGATTCCCTATAATAGGCCTAAAATTGCCCCTGCCTTTTATCAACAGAGTCTTGCATGTCTTGTGCTATAAAGGGCTATTAACTGATACAGGCCCAAACCAAGACCTTGATTAGACAATCTTGATATTGGGTAGTGTTTTTTTAGAAATTGAATCATGAAAGGTTGTTTTTAAAGGGAATATATGTTCACATTGTCATTTAATGGAGCACACTCGGACTGGGTCACGGTTAGCAGTGGGGTACCACAGGGGTCAGTATTGGACCAGCTTATTTTTAACATATTTATTAATGATCTTGTAGGGGGCATACAGAGTAGAATGTAAATATTTGCAGATGACACCAAACTCTGCATGGTAATCAATACAGAGGAGGACAATTTAATATTATAGGAAGATTTATGTAAACTAGAAGCTTGGGCTGATAAATGGCAAATGAGCTTTAATGGGGATAAATGTAAGGTCATGCACGTGGGCAGAAGAAATAAGATGTATAATTATGTGCTTAATTGTAAAACACTGGGCAAAACTGTCACTGAAAAAGACCTGGGTGTATGGGTGGACGACAAACTCACATTTAGTGGCCAGTGTCAGGCAGCTGCTGCAAAGGCAAATAAAATAATGGGATGCATTAAAAGAGGCATAGATGCTCATGAGGAGAACATAATTTTACCTCTATATAAGTCACTAGTGTGACCACACTTAGAATACTGTGTACAGTCCCGGTCTGCGGTGTTTAAGAAAGACATAGCTGAACTGGAGCGGGTGCAGAGAAGAGCGACCAAGGTTATTAGAGCACTGTGGGGTCTGCAATACCTAGACAGGTTATTATACCTGGGGTTATTTAGTTTGGAAAAACAAAGGCTTAGGGGTGAACTTATTACAACATAAATATATGCACGGACAGTACTAAGACCTTTCTAATTATCTCTTTAATCTTAGACATGTGATGGGGACAAGGGGGCATCCTCTACGTCTGGAGGAAAGAAGGTTTAATCAATCACAGACGCAGATTCTTTACCGTAAGAGCAGTGAGACTATGGAACTCTCTGCCATATGATGTTGTAATGAGTGATTCCCTACTAAAATTTAAAAAGGGACTGGATGCCTTTCTTGAAAAGTATAATATTACAGGGTATATATAATAGATTCCTTGATTGGGGGTTGATCCAGGGAGCTAGTCTGATTGCGGTATGTGGAGTGGGGAAGAAATTTTTTTCCCCAATGTGGAGCTTAGTGTTTGCCGCATGGGGTTTTTTTTGCCTTCCTCTGGATCAACATGTTAGTCTATGGGTTGAACTATATGGACTTAAAGTCTCCCTTCAACCTTAAATACTATGTTACTATTTCTTCTTTGTTATAAAAGCCTCATCCATATTGAAACAAATCTTTCTTCTGTGACAAACGTGATACAGTAGGGGAGATCTCAGTTTAACCCCTTTCTGACATCGGACATAATACAGTAAACATTGTTCCCCTGCGTCGGGTGCTGAACACGGCTCTCATCATTCTCCCCTGCTTTGCCGGCGAATGGCACGAGTAGGAGAGAATGATGAGAGTTACATTTAAGTGATAGAAGAGGCTGATGGGACTATTATTTCCATCAGCTTACCCCTGCTGCTGCTAAGAACAGTGACAGCAGGAGCGGCTGATGGAGGTATTCACCAGCCACAGCCTGCCCTATAAATAAATAAAGGAATAAGTGAAAAAAAGGGCATGGGTTCCCCTGTATTTTCTATAACCAGCCAGGCAAACCTCACAGCTGGGGGCTGCAACCCTCAGCTGTCAATTTCAGTAAGGCTGGTTATCATGAATATAGGGGTCCCCACGCTGTTTTTTTTATTATTTAAATACATTATTTATAAAAAGGCGTGGGGTCCCCCCATTTTTGACAACCAGCCTTGCTAAAGCTCACAGCTGGGAGCTGGTATTCTCAGGCTTGTAAGGGGCCATGGATATTGAACCCCCCAGCCTAAAAATAGCAGCACACAGCTGCCCAGAAAAGGCGCATTATTATTATTATACATTTATATAACGCCATTTATTCCATGGCGCTTTACATGTGAAAAGGGGAAATATAGACAAGTACAATAAACATGTGTAAGACAAGGGACTCACAAGTACAGAAGGAGAGAGGACCCTGCCCGCAAGGGCTCACAGTCTACAGGGATGGGTGAGGATACACTAGGAGAGGGTAGAGCTGGTTGTGCGGTGGTTTAGTAGACTGAGGATTATTGCAGGCTGTAGGCTTGTCACAACAGGTGGGTCTTCAGGTTCTTCTTGAAGGTTTCTGTTGTTGTTGAGAGTCTGATGTGTTGCGGCAGAGAGTTCCAGAGTATGGGGGAGGCACGGGAGAAGTCTTGTATGCAGAGAGTATGGGGGAGTAGAGAAGGAGATCTTGAGAGGATTGAAGGTTGCCTGCGGGTAGGTACCGGGAGACCATGTCACAGATGTATGAAGGAGACCGGTTGTAGATGGCTTTGTATGTCATGGTTAGGGTTTTGAACTGGAGCCTCTGGGCAATAGGAAGCCAGTGAAGGGCCTGGCATAGGGGGAGGCTGGGGAATAGCGGGGGGACAGGTGGATTAGTCGGGCAGCAGAGTGTAGGAAGGACTGGAGTAGTGGCAGAGGGGAGGCCAGAGAGTAGGAGGTTGCAGTAGTCGAGGCAGGAGATGATAAGGGCGTGCAATAGTGTTTTTGTGATTTCATGGTTAGATGCGCCAATTCAGGCGCTTTGCCCAGCTCTTCCTACTTGCCCTGTAGCGGTGGCAAGTGGGGTTCATAATTGTTGGGTTGATATCACGTTTGAATTGTCAGATGACATCAAGCCCACGGCTTAGTAATGGAGAAGAGTCTATAATACACCTATCCATTACTAATCCTATACTTACATGGTAAATAAACACCCATCCAGAATAAAGTCTTTTATTAGAAATAAAACAAAACATAGTTTTACTTTTATATTTAAAAATAGCCAACACAGTTATACTCGCCTAACGCCTATTCCACTGAAGCCCTCGTTCTCCTGTAATAAAACTAAAATAAAAAAACAACAATATACCATACCTGTCTGTCATTCTGTTCCATGCCATAATCCATGTCTGGGGATAATTAGTTGTCAACCTGGATGGTGCCATGATGCGACTGTCCAGGCTGAGAACCACTGGTGAATGAACTGCTTGGACCGGGAGAGACGTCATAGAGGCTACATCCGGTCACTGAAATCCCCGCTAACACGGTGATCAGTTTCCTATTCCGATTTTTGGGAGGCAAAGTGAACATAAAACAGCAATTCATGAATTTCTTTTTGGGGGGTTATGTCGTTCCGTGTGTGGTAAAATTGATTAGGCAGTTTTATTCTTTGGGTCAGTACGATTACTGCGATACCTCACCTATTTTTTTATGTTGTGAGACTTTTATACAATAAAATTATTTTATTGTAAAAATAATTATTTTTGCATCACTTTAATCTGAAAGCTATAACTTTTTTATTTTTCCGCTGATGGAGCTGTATGGCGGCTTGTTTTTTGCAGGACAAGATGATGTTTTCATTGGTACTATGTTTATTTATATCCATCTTTTTGATCGCGTGTTATTCCACTTTTGGTATGATGATACAGCATTGTTTTTTGCCTTGTTTTTTATTTTTTTATGGTGTTCACTAAAGGGGTTAACTAATCAAACAGTTTTATAGGTCAGGTCGTTGTGGACGCTGTGATACCAAATATGTGTACTTTTATTGTTTTTTTTTCATTCAAATATGTATTTAGAGCTAGAATATATATTGATTTTTTTATTATTTTTTTAAATATTTTTACAATTGTTTTAAAACATTTTTTTAACTTTTTTCTAACTTTTTTACTTTGTTCCACTGTGGGACATTCATTTTTTCCAGGCTGATCGCATGCTATAGAAACTGTCAACGCAGCAAAGACAGAGAGACTTTCTTGAAACTCCTTCTTGAAGTCTGGTGCGACCAAAACCAGCATTTTACACAGGGCTATCTTCAACTCCTGGAAAGCCATCTCTGCTTCAGAAGTCCTCTGGGCCATCAATGACTTTGTGCCCTTAAGGAGATCAGTCATGGGTGCTGCTATCAGGGTGAATTTTGAAATAAACCGCCAATAATATACCACAATTCCCAGAAACACCCAAACATGTTTCTTGGAGATTAGTTGCATCCAATTTTAGAATGCCTCCACTTTGTTCTCCTGCAGCTTTATTTTGCCCCTAACAACAATATAGCCTAAGTATTTGGCCCCCTCCTTCTTCATGGGCATTTCTTCTAGTTTATGATAAACCCTGCCTCACACAGCACATCCAGTACCGCCTGGACCTTTTGCAGATTTTTTCCCCAATCCAGGCTGAAGATAACAATATCATTTAGGTAAGCTGTGGCGTATTTCTTTTGAGGAGCTAGTATCCAGTCCATGGCCCTCTGGAAGGAGGCTGGGGCTCCTTTCAGCCTAAAAGGCATTTTGGTCTATTGGAAGCAACCGTCAGGTGCAGAAAAGGCCGCCTTCTCTTTGGCCATTTGGAACATGGGAATTTGCCAGTTCCCTTTTATTAGGTCAAGGGTGGTGATGTACCTTGCTGACCCTAGCATCTCAATGAGCTCATCGACCCGAGGCATTGGAACTTGATGTACATCGAACTTGGATACCATATTCATCTTGCGATAATCATTACAAAAAACGCCATTCTCATCAGGCTTCAGCACAAGGACACTGGGACTGGACCAGCCGCTCTTCGACTCATCAATGAGGCTGAGGCTCAACATTCTCCTCAGCTCCTTTGAAATCACATAACGTCTGTCTTGAGGGATTCTATATGACTTAAGGTTTACCCGCACGTGTGGTTCCATCAGAATTTCACACTCCACGATCTGTGTACATCTTGGCAACTATGAAAACAGGTCTCGGTTTTGCTGGAACAGTTCTCAAAAGTGTTGCTTCTGTGCTGATGATAGTGTCTCTGCCACTGTGACATCCCCAACATCGACTCAGGGATTGACCGCCAAGGCACCGAACCTCCACTAGCTCTCTATCTCACCAAGGCTTGAAAAGATTGATGTGGTAGACCTGGTAGGATTTTTTTCTCCCTGGCTGGTGGACCTTTTATATTTCCACTGTGGTTTTTTCGACCACTGTGGAAGCAGCACTACTACCTGATCTCCAGGGCTAAACTGTCTCAGCCTTGACGACCGATTGTAAACTCTACTTGGCCTCTTGTTCCTGGAGGAGGTTCTCTCTCACAATCGGTATTACCTCTGCAATCTCCTCCTGCATCTGGACCACAAGCTCAATGATGTTCCAATGGGGTGTAACTTCTGCTTTCCAGGTCTCCTTTGCAATATCCAGGAGTTCCCGAGGATGCAACCATACAACATCTGAAATGCAGAAAACCCTGTAGAGACCCGTGGAACTTTCCTAATGGAAAACAGCAGATGCGGGAGTAGGCAGCCATCCTTCTCCATCACTTTCTTGAGTATGGCCTTCACAGTTTTATTATACCTCTACACTAGTCCGTCCATCTGCGGATCCATCAAGATCTCCTTTGACATGCCGATCTGCTAAAAAATATGGACCAGTTCTCGGACTATAATCCTCCTCCTGGTACCGTGTCACGTAGTCCAGGACCACCAGGATATATTAATTCCCTCCAGCAGACTTTACCAAGGGTCCAACTATACCCATGTCAATGCATTCAAATGGGACCTCTATAATGGATAACGGCTCTAGCAGACTGGGGTGGCTAGCTAGCAAGTGAAAAAGGACCTGCAATAATTCAAAACCTTTCGGTGACATCAGGGCCAGTAGAACCTTCAGAGAATCCGCTCTTAGGTTTTTTCTACTTCCAGATGACCACCCAAGACATGAGAATGGATCATGTCTCACATGCTACGCCTAGAGGGCCCCGGTACTACCAGTTGCTCCAATACCTCTCCCCCAACTTAGTCACCCAATATAGCAAGTTCCCATTTACCACAAAGTATGAGAACCTGGTGTTGGCCCACGGCTTCTGTGCAATACCATTTGATAATGTCACTGTTCTAATTGCACCTTTTCGAGTAAGGACCTTCAATTGAGCAGTCACAAAGTTCTTCCCAGAAGCCCCCAACTCCGAGATGCCAGCCTCATGGGTCGCTGTCTCATCCTCTTTGCCAGCAAACACACATAGGGGGAACCTATCCGTCTCTGACTTTGATTAGGGATGGGCGAATCCTGAAATACTCGGAATCGCTAGACTCTAACGAGTCCGACTCGGAAACTCGCTATTCGTTGCAAGTCTAGCGAGTCCAATGTTAATGAATGGGGATGCGAGTATTGCAGCGATTCCTGTGCTGCCATTTTTTTTACTCTTTACTCTCGCAAGTGGCCCCTAGCTTAGCGATTTAGAATTCATCCCTAAAGCACAGAAAATCGTTTCTACATCACGCTAGAAGCTAAACAGGAAGTCGCCTGTGCTAACCGATTTACTGCACAGGCTGATCTGATATTCTGCACACACAGGCAGATCTGATCTGCACACACAGGGCGATCTGATCTGCACACACAGGGCGATCAGATCTGCACACACAGGCCCACCAAAGATGTGTAGCAGACGTGATACAGAGAGGCTGATCGGCCTGGTTGAAGAGTGGCCCCAGCTGTGGCAGCCCACCCACCCTGGCTATGGTGATGAAAGACAGCGAAATATGGCTTGGAGGTCCATCGCCAGAAGTATGTTCCCGTCATTTGATCACGCTGGAGAAGATGGGCAGGCAAACATGGGTAAGAGTTATGTGATGTCATTTCTTCTATTTTCTTTTACTGTACCCTTTTTTGGATTAGGAGAAAGAGAGATTTCTTGTGTCACCATTGGCGTCTGTGACGCACTGAAACCGTGGTACCCAGCACCGGGCCGGGGTCTGCTTCACTGGGGGATGTGATGTGACCCGTGCTGTAGTCTTAGGGGATGCACAGTGCAAAGGGGATAACTACAGGGGACTGTAATAGGAGGACAATCAAGGCTAGTGATGCGTATTGGCACAGCAGGAAGGTAACCTGCGTGCTATTAGCTGGTAGCAGAGAAGCCCTGCACTCTCCCTGAAAAAATTGTTTAGTGCGCAAAGGCAGTCACCTAGGTGGACTGTGGTGCTGTCTGCGTCACCGCTCTGCAGTGAAGTGCGTGCTGTAACTTAGCAGAGAAGCAACGCACTCTCCCTGAAAAAATTGTTTAGTGCACACAAGCAGGCAGCGTGCGTGCAATTAGCTGGTGGGATAGATAACAGCAACGCACTGGTCTGCCACAGAAACAATAACGCTGCAGGGGTAAATATGACCCCAATAATATCTGGTGGAAAAAAAAAAGAAAACTTGCTCAGCTATGCTTCTGATTTCAGCTCTGATGGAAGCTGAGTGAGTAAGCTAAGCTCTGAGGATGGTGCTGTATGCACTGTAAGGCTGCTCCTGCCTTTCTCCCTGCCTACAGTCCTCTACAGTACTCCTCCGTCCTGGTAGTTCTGAAAAGAACTTTTGTGTTATATGTGAGGAATCTTGAGGTCCTACACTGACTAACAGTCCCTAGATCTGCTCTATGTCTCCAACTCGCCCTGCACTAGCTCAGATCGTCACGGGAATGTGCCCAAAATGGCGGGGGCAGGGTTTATATACAGCCTTGCCTGTGATACATGACATAGGCATCACGATGGACAGCAGCCAATCATAGTAGTGCTCTTCACAGTTTTCTCACCTAACAAACTAGGCTGTCTCTGAAAATTAACATATTCTGTATTCTGCGAGTCCCGAATACAGTATATAGGAGTCCTAGACTCGCTAAGACTCGCTGCTGACAGCGGGACACAAAATCGCTAAGAAACTAGGATTGCTTGTATTAAACTCTGAAAAAACTAGGATTGCCATTGATTTGCATTGGACTCGTTACTGTGCGAGTAATCGCTTGGAAACTCGCAGAGTACCGACTCCTGCGAGTCCCCTACTACTCGCAGAGTAACGAGTCCTAACGAGTAGATTCGCCCATCCCTAACTTTGATGGGTTTTTTAAGGTCATACTTGCTCTCTTCTGAGTAACTTGGTACTTTCCCTTCCGCCATAAATCCCAGAATAAGGTAAGTCCAATCCTATTATAAATGTATCAGGTCCTTCATTACTCCAACCTCATGGGCCACAGTTTGGTTCTATGGTCACCCTGGCAGGGTAGTTCTTATTGTCCCTGTAATACCGCAGACACCAACTATCCTTCCAGGTATCTACTGGTGGGGGAGTGTGGCACTTACCAGGGTCACCAAACTCCCTGTTTCCAAGAGTCCAGACACCAGTACTCCATTAATTGTCATGGGACATGTCTGTGGCCCCCTCCTGGTTTTATAGTTCACACTGCAGGCTGGATAGGTGTATATCAAACAATCAAACAGTGACTACTTTGGTTGCAGTCTATCAGTTCAGTGGACATGGTTCAAGAGGCAGATATATGCCCAGGACCCTAACATCTCCAACAAATTAAGTTTTTAACAACAGACTTTGGTAACCCCACAGCGGGCCTTTGAACACTTTCACTTGTGGCTCTAGTACCCTTTTTTTTGTAAATCAGCCTACTTTTGGATACACCAGTACAGGGATACAATGACACCTGTTTTTCCTATTGACTTCTTTGCCACCTGGTACCTTTCTACTAGGCCAACCATGTCGTTTGCATTCCATGGTTCTCCCTGGGCAACCCAAGTCTGCACCTATCTAGGAAGGAAGTGAATAAATCTGTCCATTACCAGTTCAGGACAAGATGTAACAAGTTGAACATTTTGGAGCGGGTGGGTTTATTGACATAATACACCCAGTGGTGAATCCGTTGTACCATGACAGACATAGTTACTTCTCAGAGCACCAACATTTCTGCCTTCAGTTTGGCATGCTTCTTTGTGTCCTATAAGGAGAGGTCATAATAAGCCTTTTGGGGCTTGCCAGTTAGATAGGGCATCAGCACCTACGCTCACTGCTCCGGCAGCAGCTTTTCTCTGTGGCCCTTTTGAATACAGTCAGAAATGCCTTAACATCATCCCTGGGGGTCATCTTTTGCATGGCACCTCTTACTGCCTTACGGACGTGTGAGTCAATACCTGAACTTGGGGGTGAAGTGGTCACCCTGCCACAGTGGATTTCCATCTGCCATGCAAGCACCTCCTGTTGCTGTCGCTGAAACTGCTTTTGCTGGAGCTGCTGCTGCTGTTGCTGGAGCTGTTGCACCAATAGTGTAGTCATTTCCTGTTGTGCCAGCTGCTGTTGCTGCTGTGATTGCTGCTGCTGCTGGACTTGGATAAAATGCTTGATCAGCTCCTCTATTTTGTCAGACTGCTTTTCTATACTTATGCAGTTTGTCCACAACCATCACATATGCTTCCTGGGGATCTTGCCTGCTTCTACCACCAACTTGACTCAGCTCACTCGACTGCTTAAGGAGGTAGTCAGAGGAATTATTTTCATTTCACTTTTCAACTGGTTTATTAAAAACACAAATGCTTCATAAACCATTCCAAAATAAAGTAAACATACTCCAACACACTGTTTAACAAGAGCTCTGGAGGTCTGCTCACTTAACTGGACCACAACTTAGGGGGGAAATAAGGTGAACAGCTGTCCAACTTAACTCTTTAGCTATTCACAAAAACCCAACCCTGTTGTAGGTGTCATGATCCAGCGTGGATCTGACAGTTTAAATGGATAAGTGAACTTTTTTTCCTTTGGCTAGGTGCCAAAGTGTGGTTAGAATCATAGAATCATAGAATGGTAGAGTTGGAAGGGACCTCCTGGGCCATCTGGTCCAACCCCCTGCTCAAAGCAGGATTCGCTAAATCATCCCAGTCAGATGTCTGTCCAGCCTCTGTTTGAAGATTTCCATTGAAGGAGAACTCACCACTTCTCATGGCAGCTTGTTCCACTCATTGATCACTCTAACTGTCAAAAAGTTTTTTCTAATATCTAATCTGTGTCTCCTCCCATTCAGTTTCATCCCATTGCTTCTAGTCTTTCCTTGTGCAAATGAGAATAAAGTTGATCCTTCTACAATGTGACAGCCCTTTAGATATTTGTAGACAGCTATTAAGTCTCCTCTCAGTCTTCTCTTTTGCAAACTAAACATTCCCAAATCCTGCAACCTTTCCTCATAAGACAGGGTTTGCAGACCGGTCACCATTCTGGTCGCTCTTTTCTGAACTTGCTCCAGTTTGTTGATGTCTTTTTTAAAATGTGGTGCCCAAAACTGGACGCAATATTCCAGATGAGGTCTGACCAAAGAGGAGTAGAGGGAAATAATGACTTCACGTGATCTAGACTGTATGCTTCTGTTAATACATCCTAGAATTGCATTTGCCTTTTTTGCTGCTGCATCACACTGTTGACTCATATTCAGTCTGTGATCTATTAGTATACCCAAGTCTTTTTCACATGTGCTGTCACTTAGCCCTATTCCTCCCATTCTGTATATGCTTTTTCATTTTTATTGCCCAGATGTAGTACTTTGCATTTCTCCCTGTTAAAAACCATTCTGTTAGTTGCTGCCCACTTCTCCAGTTTATTTAAATCTTTTTGAATTCTCTCTCTCTCTTCTCTAGTATTAGCTATCCCTCCTAGCTTTGTGTCATCAGCAAATTTAATCAGTTTACCCTCAATTCCTTCATCTAAATCGTTGATAAAGAGGTTGAACAATACAGGGCCCAGGACAGAGCCCTGTGGTACCCCACTTGAGACATTCTTCCAACTGGATGTGCAGCCATTTACCACCACTCTTTGGGTCCGATCACTAAGCCAGTTATGAATCCACCTAACAGTTGCCTTGTCCATTCCATACTTAGTCATTTTTTCAATAAGGATTGTATGAGAGACTTTGTCAAATGCTTTGCTGAAGTCAAGATATACTATATCTACAGCATTTCCTTGATCCACCCAATCAGTGATACCGTCATAGAAGGAAATTAAGTTAGTCTGACATGACTTATTAGTTATGAACCCATGCTGACTCTGTTTAATCACTTCATTCTTATCCAGGTATTGACATACATGTTGTTTAATAATTTGTTCAAAGATCTTTCCTGGTATAGAAGTCAGACTCACCGGCCTATAGTTGCCTGGGTCCACCTTCTTCCCCTTTTTGAAGATAGAAACAACATTTGCTCTTCTCCAGTCTTTTGGCACTTCTCCTGTTCTCCAAGAATTTTCAAAGATTATGGAGAGGGGTTCAAAAATTTCTTCTGCTATCTCCTTCAGTACTCTGGGGTGTAATTCATCTGGACCTGGAGACTTGAATTCATTTAGGTTAGTTAAGTGTTTCCTCACTATCTTTCTGTTTATAGATATCCTGGATTCTTCTATTCCCTTAATAGGACAGTGAAGAACAGTTGATGTTACATTTCCTTTCTGAGAGAAAACAGATGCAAAATAGGAATTTAAAAGTTCAGCCTTCTCAACATCCTGTCTTACCATTTCATCATTTTCATCCTGTAAAAATCCTATAGCATCTTTGACTTTTCTTTTACTTTTGACATATCCCCAAAATCCTTTATTATTGCTTTTGACATCTCTTGCAAGCCTCAATTCATTTTCAGCTTTAGATAATCTGATTTGTGCCCTGCAGGTTCTGCAGACAGCATTATATTCTTCTTTAGATATGCCTCCCTCTTTCCATTTTATAAACATTTTTTTCTTCCTTTTTAGCATGTGCTTAAGTTCTGTGTTCATCCATCCTGGTTTCCTTAAATGCTTCCTATTCTTCCCTCTTTTCGGAATTGTTAACAACTGTGCTTTGAGAATTTCATTTTTCAAGATTTCCCATCCTTCCTGGACATTTTTGTCTTTAAGGATATCCAGCCATTGGATCCCTCCAATTCTCTTTCTGAATCCCTTAAAATCTGCCTTCCTGAAATCTAACCTTGACGTCTGAGTCTTCACAGGTCTTCCGCCTCTAGTTATCCAAAATTCTAAAATAGCATGGTCGCTACCTCCTAGGGTCCCAGCCACTTTTACCTCCTCAACCATTTCCTCCCTGTTTATAAGGATTAGATCCAAAGTAGCAGTTCCCCTTGTTTTCTCCCCTACCTTTTGGAAGATAAAGTTGTCAGCAAGAGAGGATAAGAATTTCCTTGACCTGTTAGTTTTGCCTGAGAGAGATTCCCAACAAATGTCTGGATAGTTGAAATCTCCCATGACAACTATGTCATATTTTTTGGAGAACTTTGCCATTTGATGCATAAAGAGTTCATCCATATCTTCAGCTTGCACAGGCGGCCTGTAGTAAATGCCTATAATGGTGTCCTTTCCATTGTTTTGTCCTTGTATTCTTACCCAAACAGTTTCCACAGAACTCCCAGTCTCTGAAGCTTCAATCTCTGTGCAGATATACACGTTTCTAACATACAATGCGACACCCCCTCCTCGTTTATCAAGTCTGTTTTTTGCAAATAAGTTGTATCCTTCTAGTCTTGTATTCCAATCATGGGTATTGTCCCACCAAGTTTCAGTGATTCCAATGACATCATATTTCTTTTCCTGTGTTAGTAGTTCCAATTCTCCTTGTTTGTTGCCCATGCTTTGTGCATTAGTATAGAAACATTTTCGCTTGTGATTGGTTTCTCTTTCTCCAATATTTTTATTAATTAGATACTTTTGTCTTTGTTCTTCCTTTCCACTTCTAGTAGCAGAGTTCTCAATAGCATTTGTCAGGTGTATGGCTTTTTCTGGTCTTTTGCTTCCCTTCCCATGTTGTTCTAGTTTAAAGCTCTCCTTACAAGTGTAGCAAGGCGACTTCCAAATACATGCTTTCCAGTCTTCGTAAGGTGCACCCCATCTCTAGCAAGTAGTCCATCGTATAAGTAATTCACTCCGTGATCCAGAAATCCAAATCGTTGCTGACGGCACCATCGACGTAGCCAGTTGTTCACCTGCAGAATCTTATTCCACCTCCTTGTTCCATGGCCATCCACTGGGAGGATGGAAGAGAAGACCACCTGCGCTCCCAGTTCTTTTACTTTCTTGCCTAAGTCTTCAAAGTCTCTGCAGATGGTTTCCAGGTCATTTCTTGCGGTGTCATTTGTCCCCACATGTAGTAGCAGGAATGGGTAGTCATCTGTAGGTCTGAAGAGTCCTGATATCCTGTCAGACACATCTTTAATTTTTGCACCTGGAAGACAGCACATTTCTCTTGAAGTTATATCCGGTCTGCAGATAGCGGCCTCTGTTCCTCTCAACAGGGAATCCCCCATGACCACCACTCTCCGTTTCTTCTTCACAACATTTTTCTTTCTCCATCCAGGAGGACTCTGAAGGCGTACAAGGTTGCTGTTTGTTGGCAAAGTCTTATCCTGATGTATTTCTTCATTGTTTTCCTGCGTGAGAGCCTGGTACTGGTTTCTCAGCAGTATGGGTGCTGACTGCCTCCTGATCCTCCTGCTTCTCTGGGTCACATGTCTCCATTCCTCTGTTTCTTCAGGTGCACTTCGAATGTCTTCTCTTTCTGTAACATGAAGATATAATTCTGCTCTGTCCAAGAACTCTTCACCTTCCTTAATGATCTTCAACGTAGCTAACCTCTCTTCGAGATTTTGCAACTTTTCCTCTAACAGGGACACAAGCTTGCATTTGTGGCATGTGAAGTCTGGCTTTTCCATTGGTAAGTCTGTGAACATGTAGCAAGAAATGCAGCTCACCAAATGGCTCCTGGCCTCTTCCATCTTGAGATTTCTTAAAAACGATGAAAGAGAAGCCAAAATTCCCAGAAGGCACTGGGAATATGCAAATGATCTCCTCAAGACTCTTCCCCTGGTTTTCCGATTTCCTCTTTTCAGCTGCAACGGCCAAAACCCAGTGATCGTTGAGCTCGCAGAGACTCTTCACTTATCCCAGAAGGCACTGGGAATATGCAAATGATCTCCTCAAGACTCTTCCCCTGGTTTTTGCCCCTGGTTGATTGTCCCCGGTGGCCATTAGAATTATTACAGGTGGTGGGCTCTGTTGCTAGGAGCGTACGCAACAGAGCAAAGCTAAGTGGTGTTTCCCCTGTTTTGTCATCTTTCCTCATGTGTGTTTTAGTGCACTGGTGGGATTAGTTTCCGCACTGACCAATTCCTTAGTGAGGGTTTAGGTCAGGGCGAGCTAGGGTTTTTAGATTTCTGCTGCGCGCCCGGTGCGGAACCGGCATAGGGAATGTTAGGAGTGCAGGGACACTTCCCTGTTCCCTATCGCAGGGCCCACCATTGTTAATGTTTCCCAGGTTCCCCCTTTATTATTTAAATTCGCCTTACTGGAGGCGGGGTTTCCAGACTTGTATATACATGTAATGTCTAAATTTGCCAGTTGGAGGCGGTGTATCCAGCTGCACGTGTATATTATTTAAATTCGCCCTACTGGAGGCAGTGTATCCAGGGTCATGTGCGTCACATGGGTTCGCCTTGCAGTACTCGCTGCGTCCAGACACGCGTGACCGTGACAGTAGGGTTGAGCAGGTTCTCAGGATGCAGTGACGAGACACGAGACAGGATATGATTTGTGAAATCAACGTTTAGAACTTGGAGCCGCTGGGGATATGCTGAACAAACAAAAGGGTAACAACAATCTGTCCTCGCAGGGACTCAACATTATAAACAATAATTTTTCTTATATTAAATGCGACTAATCCGGTTAGTCTGGGTGTTGAAGGCCACGTATAGCCAAACTATGGGTCCTTATTTCCTATAGTCGACTTATCCTTCCAGGCATCGTTCAGGATCGCAGACGGGGCTGCTTACAGGTCGCTGATACGGCTGCCTTGACGCCTCGATATTCTGGGATGATTTGGGCTCGACAGGCCCTGAAGGATCTGTGCTGGTGGGGCACAACAGGCCCTGAAGACTCTGTGCCGGTGGGGCACAACAGGCCCTGAAGACTCTGTGCTGGTGGGGCACAACAGGCCCTGAAGACTCTGTGCTGGTGGGGCACAACAGGTCCTGAAGACTCTGTGCTGGTGGGGCACAACAGGCCCTGAGGAATCTGTGCTGGTGGGGCATAACAGGCCCTGAAGGATCTGTGCTGGTGGGGGCACAACAGGCCCTGAAGAATCTGTGCTGGTAGGCCTTTCAGGACATCTTTTCCAGCTCCTGTCTCACAGCGTAGTAATGACGCACTTTGCCAAATGACGGTTGGCTGGCCTCTGCTCAGGGTCCCTCTGTAGATGGGATGTGGGCCTCTATTGTCACCTATGGCGAGATGGCATCCACTGAGGTCGGTGATGACAGGACCGCAGCTGTGGGAGAAGGCAGGGGGCAGTGTCCAGGCTGCTGTAGCTGTTAGATGTGGAGTCGCAGCGGCGACTTGAGGTAACGGACCTGTCTCAATAGGGCGGGGAACAGCGGGCACGGCTGTGTGTGACCGTGTGCGGGGAGCAGCTTCCGGTGAAAGTCTCTCACGTCTCACTTGTCGGTGAGTGAGTCGCTTACCCCTCACAGACTCCTGACGGTGTCTCCAAAACACACCGCCCATAACCCCGTTTCTTTCTCTGTCACTCGGCTTCCTGCCTCCTGTCACACTCTCTGCCAACTGCCACCTCAGCGCGCCCTCTGCTCCTTTTATCTTTGCCCCACCCCCTGTTGCCCTGACACATTCAGTCATGTGTCTCCCTTTGTTGCCCCCCCCCCGGTGTTGATCCTTCAGGAACCTTAATGGCGGTCCCCTGGGTTCCGGCCCAGTCACTATCTGGGATTCCTCCTCCCCACATTCCCCTCTCAGCACATAGCATGCTGGATCATGCTGCCTGGTTCATATCACTGAATCTAATTTTCAGTGAAACATATCTCCCCTTACCAGTAACAGTCTTACAAAGGGTAAATAAGTAAAGACTTAAGGGGGTTTTACACATAGCGATATCGCTAGCAATATCATGATTTTGTGACGCAGCAGTGATATTGCTAGCGATATCATTATGTGTGATACTTACCTCCGACCGGCTCCCTCGCTGTCTGTCACTGATTGGACAGCTCGTTTCTCGTCGGCGCTTCCTGCTGGCGCCGACGAGCGACGCGTGGACGTGGGCGGGAGGACATCAGGATCGCCGCGTCTGAAAGGTAAGTAACGACTGCTGCTGTGTCGCTATATCGCTGGTGAGTCTGTCTGTGTGGCAGCTCACTAGCGACCATTTAGCGATGAACCAACGATCCTGACCGAGTCATATCGTGGTTGGGATCGCTGGTGCATCGCTAAATGTAAAGGGGCCTTTAATCTAGAGCACAATAGTCTGCAGACATGACCCATATTTTTTATGTTGAATTGGTTCCTGGGGGCATAATTTATTCTTGCTTAAAGGGTTGGCCTTAAAGCCAAAGTCATTGTCCTCCTAAATCTATTTAATGCCATAATCTATACCATTTTCTAATATACTTGCTTAAAAATGTCCTTTCCTTCCCTAAGTACAGTACACTATTTAACTGCTTTTCTATTTATTTTTTCACTTCCTTTTTGATGACACTTCATTTGAGAATCTCAAGTGCATGGTGGGATACTCAAACAAAACGTCATCAGGGGTCTTCGGTCACTGCAGCAGCCTCTGCTCCATCCGTTAAGCTAAGCATCATCAGTGATGCTCGTTTCAGGTGCTAGGCTAATCCTTGGGCAATGTGCATGTGCAATGTGTTCAATCACAGCATGCTTTGCTTTTGGCTCAGACCAGCAGTAACGAGTCGGCAATAGATTGCATTGTCAGAATAGCCAGCCTGTAGAGACCATTGACATTACTTGAGGTGGCGACGCTGGATTCTGCACTCCGAGTATTCTGAAACCATGCTCTATTGCTGACTCATTACTGCTGATCCGAGCCTGGGCAACAGAGTGCGTGTGCAGGAACAGAGTGGGGACGAGCCCAGTACCTGAAATGAGCATCACTGATAACTCTTCATTTGAGGAAGGAGGCAAAAGCTTCAGCAGTGACAGCAGCTTCTGCCTTCAATGCCCTTGGATTGTCAAACGAAGAGTCATCCAAAAAGAAGTGAAAAAAAAAATAGAAAAGCACTTAGATAATGCAGATAGGGAACCGCAAGGAATGTTTAATACAAGTATATTGACAAGTTTTATGCTCTTATTACTGCATTGTTCCTTTAGAAAAAATTACTTCAGTTGTTTCCAGTTAAAAAAAAAAAAAAAAATGAAACATTCACCGGAAAAACCTTAACCAAAAGTTTTCATCACGTTTGTCTAAGGCTGGTTTCACATTTGCGTTTTTTTTCGCGGTAATTTAGCGCTAAATAGCGCATGCGTTTTTTTTCCTATACTTTGCATGGGATGCGCTTATGTGCGCATACACATGCGTTTGTACGCGTTTTACCGCGCATGCGTTTTTTTGCGGTATGCGCTCGGGCGCACAAAATGCAACTTGTTGCATTTTTTGTGCGTCCGATTTGCCTCAAAAAAACGCATGCGCGTGCAATGCGTTTTTTTTACAGCAAGACACCCATTATAAGTCTATGGTGAGCATATGTGCGCATTGGCATGCTTATGTATGCGTTTTTTTGCACATGCGTTTTTTTTTTTACCATTAGTTTAGACAATGGAATTTAGGGGTTTGGGTAAAGTTAGGGTTAGTTAAGGGGGTTTAGGGTCAGGGTTATGGTTAGGGTTAGGGTCAGGGTTAGGGTTAAGTATGGTTTGGTTAAGGGTTAGGGTCAGGGTCAGGGTTAGGGTTAGGGTTAGGGTCAGGGTTAGGGTTAAGTATGGTTTGGTTAAGGGTTAGGGTCAGGGTTAGGGTTAGGGTTAGGGTCAGGGTCAGGGTTAGGGTTAAGTATGGTTTGGTTAAGGGTTAGGGTCAGGCTTAGGGTTAAGTATGGTTTGGTTAAGGGTTAGGGTCAGGGTTAGGGTTAGGGTTAGGGTCAGGGTTAGGGTTAAGTATGGTTTGGTTAAGGGTTAGGGTCAGGGTTAGGGTTAGGGTTAGGGTTAAGTATGGTTTGGTTAAGGGTTAGGGTCAGGGTCAGGGTCAGGGTTAGGGTTAGGGTCAGGGTTAGGGTTAAGGTCAGGGTTAGGGTCAAGTATGGTTTGGTTAAGGGTTAGGGTCAGGGTTAGGGTTAGGGTTAGGGTTAGGGTCAGGGTTAGGGTTAAGTATGGTTTGGTTAAGGGTTAGGGTCAGGGTTAGGGTTAGGGTTAGGGTTAAGTATGGTTTGGTTAAGGGTTAGGGTCAGGGTTAGGGTTAGGGTCAGGGTTAGGGTCAAGTATGGTTTGGTTAAGGGTTAGGGTTAGGGTCAGGGTTAGGGTTAGGGTTAGGGTCAGGGTTAGGGTTAGTAAAGTCATGGTTTGGGTTAGTGTGAGTGGCCACCTAATGTTGGAAAAAAACGCAAACGCGGTAAAAACGCACTAAAAACGCATACAAACGCTTAAAAACGCTGCGTTTTTTTCATGCATGCTCATAAAAATGCTTGAAAAAAACGCAGCAGTTGTATGCGTTTTTCAATGCGTTTTTTTGCGGGAAAAACGCGCTGCAAAAAAAAGCAAGTGTGAAACAGGCCTAAGCTCATTAATAAACTAAAGATTTGATAGAAAGGTAATGACATTTTAATACGGGGTAAATCGATGAAGCTGACTCCATAACATGACATTCTCCCATTTTCCTGTTTTGGCCACATTGAAAATTCAGATGTGAAAGAAAGGAATTGGAAGCAGAAGGTTTGGCGAAACATCAACATCTTGTCCACCAGCTTAGTATGTGTGTATTTTATTAACACGTGGCTAACGGCATTGAGAGCTTCAACACATCATCCAAATTAAGGAGGAGAGAGAGAAAGAGACCCCCTTGAAGAAAGTCAGCAATATGTGAGGTCACCCCAGCGTCTTGGGGTGCCATGGTGTGAAATTCACACTACACATTGCTGTTCGCTGCTCCGTGTTGAAAATGACCTCCCCAGAGGTGCTGTCATCTTTAATAAAAGTGTGTGAACCGCTCCTCCAGCTGTTGACTCCAGATTGTTTTTTTTCTATATATTGCTGCGTTTGTTCCAAGTGAAATTCCTTTGCCTTAAATATATTTACTCAAGACTACAATTGCCTGACATCTGCATTAGGGCCGCTGATTTTCGGACTATATTTTTGCACTTAAACGACATGTACCCATGCAGCCAAACATGACATTTAAGTACCAACATATGGAACAGAAGGTTTTATGGGAATAAATTATATCTGACACGCCGAGCACATGCAATATAATGCCTTCTTTATCCCCCAGCCTTGCACAAGAGATTTCCAACTTCTGTGCTCTTCGGTGAACGAGTGTATCTTATTATGAGGAACAGATGCCGGTTCACTAATATAATTGTACTCATAAGACTATTTTAGGTGATTATGGGCAGGTATAATAAACTACACGGGATGAGGGCAGCATGTTACAGCTGTCCGTGACAGTAAATAGCTTAATATATATTACATTTATTTTCATTTCTCGACTTGCAGCCCGATTTATAGCGCAACTGTGAAAGATTAATGAGTAAGAACATTATCTGTCGGAGAAGAAGATATTGACATCTATGATTTTTATTTTAAAAGATAAAAAATGAGATGTAGAATTTGTTAGCTCGTTAATGCCATCTAGTGGTGTCGTAGAGAAAAAGCAAAAATGTTCGACTACTCCGTATCGCAGATGTTTTTGGAAAATAATTTTGCAAAATCCATCCTTAAGTTTTACTTACATTTTTGTTGACTTATTAACCGGTGTTAAAATAACTGAAACATGAAAACTTGCAGGAAAACAAAAACTCTGAGAGTGTAAGAATCAATAAATATGTATATAATGGATAAAAAGGGATTACATTTTTAGAGAATAATGTTTACTAAATGAATAATGACCAGTTATAGCAAAGCACTTTCTAAGATAATTTCCCTATATGTTCATAAAAGTTTACACATAATATCCATGTTTATCATGTATTACCTGGGGATAGAAATTACGTTTTCAGGCAAAAGAAGAAAGCAATAAATGTTCCTTCTGAAAATCTAACACAGTAACAAAACTATATATACAGTATAGACCAAAAGTTTGGACATAACTTCTCATTCAAAGAGTTTTCTTTATTTTCATGACTATGAAAATTGTAGATTCACTCTGAAGGCAACAAAACTATGAATTAACACATGTGGAATTATATAATTAACAAAAAAGTGTGAAGCAACTGAAAATACTGTATGTCTTATATTCTAGGTTCTTCAAAGTAGCCACCTTTTGCTTTGATTACTGCTTTGCACACTCTTGGCATTCTCTTGATGAGCTTCAAGAGGTAGTCACCAGAAATGGTCTTCCAACAGTCTTGAAGGAGTTCCCAGAGATGCTTAGCACTTGTTGGCCCTTTTGCCTTCACTCTGCGGTCCAGCTCACCCCAAACCATCTCGATTGGGTTCAGGTCTGGTGACTGTGAAGGCCAGGTCCTCTGGTGTAGCACCCCATCATTCTCCTTCTTGGTCAAATAGCCCTTACACACCCTGGAGGTGTGTTTGGGGTTATTGTCCTGTTGAAAAATAAATGATGGTCCAACTAAACGCAAACCGGATGGAACAGCATGCCGCTGCAAGATGCTGTGGTAGCCATGCTGGTTCAGTATGCCTTCAATTTTGAATAAATCCCCAACAGTGTCACCAGCAAAGCACCCCCACACCATCTCACCTCCTCCTCCATGCTTCACGGTGGGAACCAAGCATGTAGACTCCATCTGTTCACCTTTTCTGCGTCGCACAAAGACACGGTGGTTGGAACCAAAGATCTCAAATTTGGACTCATCAGACCAAAGCACAGACTTCCACTGGTCTAATGTCCATTCCTTGTGTTCTTTAGCCCAAACAAGTCTCTTCTGCTTGTTGCCTGTCCTTAGCAGTGGTTTCCTAGCAGCTATTTTACCATGAAGGCCTGCTGCACAAAGTCTCCTCTTAACAGTTGTTGTAGAGATGTGTCTGCTGCTAGAACTCTGTGTGGCATTGACCTGGTCTCTATTCTGAGCTGCTGTTAACCTGCGATTTCTGAGGCTGGTGACTCGGATGAACTTATCCTCCGCAGCAGAGGTGACTATTGGTCTTCCTTTCCTGAGGCAGTCCTCATGTGAGACAGTTTCTTTGTAGTGCTTGATGGTTTTTGCCACAGCACTTGGGGACACTTTCAAAGTTTTCCCAATTTTTCGGACTGACTGACCTTTATTTCTTAAAGTAATGATGGCCACTCGTTTTTTTTTACTTAGCTGCTTTTTTCTTGCCATAATACAAATTCAGTCTATTCAGTAGGACTATCAGCTGTGTATCCACCAGACTTCTGCACAACACAACTGATGGTCCCGACCCCACTTATAAGGCAAGAAATGCCACTTATTAAACCTGACAGGGCACACCTGTGAAGTGAAAACCATTTCTGGTGACTACCTCTTGAAGCTCATCAAGAGAATGCCAAGAGAGTGCAAAGCAGTAATCAAAGCAAAAGGTGGCTACTTTGAAGAACCTAGAATATAAGACGTATTTTCAGTTGTTTCACACTTTTTTGTTAATTATATAATTCCACATGTGTCAATTCATAGTTTTGATGCCTTCAGAGTGAATCTACAATTCTCATAGACAAGAAAATAAAGAAAACTCTTTGAATGAGAAGGTGTGTCCAAACTTTTGGTCTGTACTGTATATATATATATATATATATATATATACACATACATACAGTGGGGATGGAAAGTATTCAGACCCCTTTTTATTTTTTCACTCTTTGCTTCATTGCATCCATTTGGTAAATTCAAAATAGTTCATTTTTTATCATCAATGCATTAATTTAATGTACACTCTTCACCCCATCTTGACAAAAAAATAGAATTGTGCACATTTTTGCAAATTTGCTCAGACCCTTTGCTCAGTATTGAGTAGAAGCAGCCTTTTGAGCTAGTACAGCCATGAGTTTTCTTGGGAATGATGCAACAAGTTTTTCACACCTGGATTTGGGGATCCTCTGCCATTCTTCCTTGCAGATCCTCTCCAGTTCCGTCAGGTTGATGGTGAACGTTGGAGGACAGCCATTTTCAGGTGTCTCCAGAGATGCTCAATTGGGTTTAGGGCAGGGCTCTGGCTGGGCCAGTCAAGAATGGTCACAGAGTTGTTCTCACAGCAAGCCGGCACTGACAAACTTAAAGGTCTCTAGGAGACCTCCGGTTGTCATGCCAACACACCGGTAACCCGCAATCACGTGACGCAGGTCACCGGTGGACAGATTTCTGGTGCGTTTGTTGGAAGTGCTTGTTAAATGCCACTGTCCGTGTTTTACAGCGGCATTGATCATTGCTTCTATGTAGCAGAGCCGATCGGGTTGTTGCAGCTTCTAGTCTCCCATGGACACTATTGCAGCAGGCCAAAAGTTAACCCCTTCCTGACATCCGACGTACTATCCTATCCATGGGACCCGGGCCCCTATGCCCATGGACGGGATAGTACGTCTACCGCGATCAGCGGCGCCCACGTGGTGAGCGCCGCTGATCGCGGCCGGGTGTCAGCTGATTATCACAGCTCAGCTGACACCCGGCACAATGTGTCAGGGGCGGTCACGGACCGCCCCCGACACGTTAACCCCTTGCACACCGCGATCAAACATGATCGCGGTGTACCGGGAGTTAAAGGGAAGCATCGGCAGGGAGGGGGCTCCCTCCGTGCTTCCCCGAGCCCCCCACGGCAGCGCAATGTGCAGCGCTGCTGCGGGGGGCTCCTTTCCTCCAGGCCCCCGAATCCAAGATGGCGACGGGGGCCGTCGGGGGCCTGGAGGAAGCTGGCTTCCTCAGTGACTGCAAAGCGCAGGGAAGAGGAAGTCTTCTTCAATGCCTGTGACAGATTGCTGATCTGTCACAGTGATCTGTGATGTGACAGATCAGCGATCTGTCACAGGACAGTGATGTCCCACCTGGGACTATGCAATAAAGTAAAAAAAAATAAAAAAAAGTAAAAATAATTTTAAAAAAAATCGCCAAATAAATTAGTAAAAAAAAAAAAAAATATTCCCCAATAAATTCATTTTTTGAAAATAAAAAAAACCCAAAACAATAAAAGTACACATATTAGGTATCGCCGCATCCATAACGACCTGCCCTATAAAACTGTCCCATTAGTTAACCCCTTTAGCGAACCCCTTAAAAAATAAAAAACGAAGCAAAAAATAATGATTTATTATCATACCGCCAAACAAAAAGTGTAATAACGCGCGATCAAAAAGACGCATATAAATATCCTTGGTACCGCTGAAAACGTCATCTTGTCCCGCAAAAAAACAACCGCCACACAGCATCATCAGCGAAAAAATTAAAAAGTTATAGCTCGCAGAATAAAGCGATGCAAAAATAATTATTTTTTATATAAAATAGTTTTCATTGCAAAAAAACGACAAAACATAAAAAACGACCTAAATGAGGTATCGCTGTAACCGTACTGACCTGAAGAATAAAACCGCTTTATCAATTTTACCACACGCGGAACGGTGTAAACGCACTCCCCCAAAAGAAATTCATGAAACGCTGTTTTTTGTTCATTCTGCG
Source organism: Dendrobates tinctorius (assembly GCF_039654945.1). Taxonomy (NCBI): domain Eukaryota; kingdom Metazoa; phylum Chordata; class Amphibia; order Anura; family Dendrobatidae; genus Dendrobates; species Dendrobates tinctorius. The sequence goes on along the minus strand of NW_027361832.1, from coordinate 2,472,470 downwards.
TCCCAAAAATCGGAATAAAAAGCGATAAAAAAAGTCACGTGCCCGAAAATGGTACCAATAAAAACGTCAACTTGTCCCGCAAAAAATAAGTCCTCACATAACTCGGTGGGTCAAAATACGGAAAAATTATAGCTCTCAATATGTGGTGATGCAAAAACTATTTTTACAATAAAAAGCATCTTTTAGCGTGTGACAGCTGCCAAAAATAAAACTGCCATAAATAGTAACTCAAACCCCCCGTTATCACCCCCTTAGTTAGGGAAAAATAATAAAATTAAAAAAATGTATTTATTTACATTTTTCCATTAGGGTTAGGGTTAGGGCTAGGGCTAGGGTTAGGGTTAGGGCTAGGGTTAGGGCTGAGATTAGGGTTAGGGGTGTGTTGGGGTTCGGGTTGGAGTTAGAATTGGGGGTTTCCACTGTTTGGGCACATCAGGGGCTCTCCAAATGCAACATTGCGTCTGATCTCAATTCCAGCCAATTCTGAGTTGAAAAAGTCATATGGTGCTCCTTCCCTTCCAAGCTCTGCCATGCACCCAAACAGTGTTTTACCCCAACATGTAGGGTATCAGCCAACTCAGGACAAATTGCAAAACAATTTTTGGGGTCCAATTTCTCCTGTTACCCTTAGGAAAATAAAAAATTGGGGGCAAAAATATCATTTTTGTGGAAAAAAATGATTTTTTTATTTTCACGTCCGAGTGTTATAAACTTCTGTGAAGCACTTGGGGGTTCAAAGTGCTCACCACACATCTAGATAAGTTCCGTGGGGGGGTCTAGTGTCCAAAATGGGGTCACTCGTGGGGAGTTTCGATAGTTTAGGTACATCAGGGGCTCTCCAAACGCACATGACACCCGCAGACCATTCCATCAAAGTCTGCATTCCAAAATGGCACTGCTTCCCTTCCGAGCCCCGACGTGTGTCCATACAGTAGTTTTCTCCCACATATGGGGTGTCAGCGTACTCAAGACAAATTGGACAACAACTTTTGTGGTCCAATTTCTCCTGTTACCCTTGGGAAAATGAAAAAATTGGGGACTAATTGATCATGTTTGTGGAAAAAATACGATTTTTTTATTTTCATGCCCGGGCATTATAAACTTCTGTGAAGCCCTTGGGGGTTCAAAGTGCTCACCACACATCTAGATAAGTTCCTTAGGGGTTCTTGTTTCCAAAATGGGGTCATTTGTGGGTGTTTCCACTGTTTAGGTACTGTTTTAGGCTTTCCAAAGGCAACATGACACCCGCAGACCATTCCATCAAAGACTGCATTCCAAAACGTCACTACTTCCCTTCCGATCCCCGTCGTGTGCCCATACAGTAGTTTTCTCCCACATATGGGGTATCAGCATACTCAGGACAAATTGGACAACAACTTTTGGGATCCAATTTCTCTTGTTACCCTTGGGAAGATAAAAAAAAATGGTGACTAAAAGATCATGTTTGTGGAAAAAATACGAATTTTTTATTTTCACGCCCGAGAGTTATAAACTTCTGTGAAGCACTGGGGGGTTCAAAGTGCTCACCACACATCTAGATAAGTTCCTTAGGGGGGTCTAGTTTCCAAAATGGTGTCATTTGTGGGGGGTTTCCACTGTTTTGGTACATCAGGGATTTTCCAATCGCGACATGATGTCCGATCTCAATTCCAGCCAAAAACGTCAAATGGCGCTGAATCCCTTCCGAGCTCTGCTATGCGCCCAAATAGTGGTTTACCCCCACATGTGGGGTATCAGCATACTCAGGACAAATTGCACAATAACTTTTAGGGTCCGGTTACCCTTGGGAAAATAAAAATTGGGGTGAAAAGATCATTTTTGTGGAAAAAATATGATTTTTTAATTGTACCGCTGTACGTTATAAACTTCTGTAAAGCCCTTGTGGGTTCAAAGTTCTCACCACATATCTAGATAAGTTCCTTGGGGGGTCTAGTTTCCAAAATGGGGTCACTTGTAGGGGGTTTCCACTGTTTAGGTACATCAGGGACTCTCCAAACGTGACATGGCGTCCGATCTGAATTCCAGCCAATTTTGCATTGAAAAAGTCAAACGGCGCTCCTTCCATTCTGAGCTCTGCCATGCGCCGAAACAGTCGTTCCCCCCCACAAATCAGGTATCAGCGTACTCAGGACAAATTGCACAATAACTTTTGCAGTCCAATTTCTCCTGTTACCCTTAGTAAAATAAAAAAAAATTGAACCTGAAGTATTTTTTTTGTGAAAAAAAGTTAGATGTTCATTTTTTTTTAAATATTCAAAAAAATTCCTGTGACGTACCTAAAGGGTTAATAAACTTCTTGAATGTGGTTTTGAGCACCTTAAGGGGTGCAGTTTTTAGAATGGTGTCACTTTTGGGTATTTTCTATCATATAGACCCCTCAAAGTGGCTTCAAATGTGATGTGGTCCTAAAAATAAAATGGTGTTGTAAAAATGAGAAATCGCTGGTCAACTTTTAACCCTTATAACTTCCTAACAAAAAAAAATTTTGGTTCCAAAATTGTGCTGATGTAAAGTAAACATGTGGGAAATGTTAGTTATCAAGTTTTTTGGGTGCCGTATCTCTGTGATTTAAGGGCATAAAAATTCAAAGTTGGAAAATTGCGAAATTTTCAAAATTTTTGCCAAATTTCCATTTTTTTCACAAATAAACGCAAGTTATTTGAATGAAATTTTACCACTAACATGAAGTACAATATGTCATGAGAAAACAATGTCAGAATCACCGGGATCCATAGAAGCGTTCCAGAGTTATGACCTCATAAATGTACAGTGGTCAGAATTGTAAAAATTGGCCCGGTCATGAACGTGCAAACCATCCTTGGGGGTGAAGGGGTTAAAAAAAGAATGTTTTTAAAAAAATATAAAAGTTCAAATCAACACGCAAAAAATAAGCCCTCATCCAACCCAAGATCACACAAAATGGAGACGCTACGGTTATCGGAAAATGGCGCACTATTTTTTTTTATAAAGTTTGGAGTTTTTTTCACCACTTAGATAAAAATGAACCTAGACATATTTGGTGTCTATGAACTTGTAATGACCTGGAGAATCATAATGGCAGGTCAGTTTTAGCATTTAGTGAACGTAGTAAAAAAGCCAAACAAAAAAACACTTGGAATTTTTTCAACGTTTTCCAGTACACATCATGGTAAAACCAATGGTGTCGTTCAAAAGGACAACTTGTCCTGCAAAAAACAAGCCCTCACATGGCCATACTGACAGAAAAATAAAAAAAGTTATGGCTTTGGGAATAAGGGGAGCAAGAAAACGAAAATGCAAAACCGAAAAAAGCTCCAGGGGTTAAAGAGTTAAGATTTTCAGGAGGAAAACTTATTGTTTGATTAACTGATCAGCCTTTTGTGAAAGAATGTACTTTTGGAAAATACTTTGTAACCTTAATTTCTCTCCTTTTCTCCTTTAGAAGCAGCTTTATATGGCACAGTTGACAGCTTTACAAGCTTTTCTGCTTTGTGCAGAGATGAAGTATTTTGAGACTTTTAAGGTTTCGAGGCTGTGTGATGCCATACAAATGTTCCCCGATTCTTGATTTGAGTTTCCTTATAGTGTAACCTACATGTTACAATCAATACATTCTCTATGTGATCAAAGTTACAATTTAAAAGGAGGTAGGAACCTGTCACCAGAAAAAAATGCTATTAGCCTGCAGATATCGGGTTAGGCTACTTTCACACCTCAGGTTTTTTTCTGACAGGCAGGATCGGGCTATTTTTAGAAAAACCAGATCTGGCAAAATCAGGCGCCGGAACCGTTTTTCTCTCATTGAATTGTATTAGCACCAGATCGCATCGCATGGCCTTCCGTTGCAAAAATTTTGATTCCGGCGTCTGGAAAAAAAGTCTCTAGTAACGTTTTTTGTCTGCAGCGAAAAACCGGACAGCGCCGGATCCTTCCGGCTTTTTGCCACAATGGAAATCTATGGGCGCTGGAATGCGCTGGATCCGGAAAAAGACGGATCCGGCCACCGGATCCCGTTTTTTAAGTCTGCGCATGCTCAGATCCAATTGGCCAGCCCCCAGGAAACAGATATAAACCTGCCAGATGGATTGGGCAGAAAAACGGATCCGTTTCTTCAGTTCTCCAAACTTTACGCCGGATCCGGTTTTTCTTAAAATAGCCGGATCCTGCCTTTCGTAAAAAAAATGATGTGTGAAAGTAGTCTTAATCTGCAGGTTTATAGCATTACTAGACCCATAGAAGCGCTGTGGAAGGGCAAAACGGCCGTCATCTACTACTTACCCGCACATCCCCAACATACCGCACAAATGTCCTGTAGCTTGGATTAAAGGACTTTCAGGTTGGGGTGAGGGCTGCATTTAATTTTCTCTGTGTTGCTGTTCATACTTATCACAGCAAAGCAAAACATAGAAAGAGTCATTGGCGCACTAAGCTGTGTAACATAATCACAACATAAGTGATGTGGCCAGGTGCCGCAGCAGTAGACATAAGAATTGGAAAGGAAAGAAACAGAACCACTGCAAAAAAGTGCACAATGATCCAAAGTTAGATTAGAATATGATGAAATAATTTTTATTGATACACAGAGATATACAAGATAAAAACATGATAAAATCAAAAAACCATGGCATGCATGATATCCGTAATACATATCAATGCAGAAAAACATCATGCATAAAAGCATGTACAATATGTGCATATAAACCCAATTAAGGCATTACAATATATTCTCCCTATTCCTAGGCATGAGGACTATACGGCCCTAAGCAAAGTGCAGCCCATGAAGAATAAAAAAACAACCACACACAGCAACATGCGTTATAAACTCCAATCCAGGACTATAGTAAATCCAAGTAGCCAAAAGGGGCAAAAGATTCTCAGCCTTCAATATACAATTAGCTCAAAGAAAAACAAGGAGGGAGAGTTAAAGGCAAGTAATATTACCAAAAAGGATCAATTGCCATAGATAAAGTGCAGATCCAGGAATAGGGAGAATATATTGTAATGCCTTAATTGGGTTTATATGCACATATTGTACATGCTTTTATGCATGATGTTTTTCTGCATTGATAGGTATTATGGATATCATGCATGCCATAGTTTTTTGATTTTATCAGGTTTTTATCTTGTATAACTCTGTGTATCAATAAAAATTATTTCACCATATTCTAATCTAAGGGTACCGTTACACTTAGTCATGCACCAGCGATCCCGACAACGATATGGATCGCTGGTGCATCGCTAAGTGGTCGCTAGTGAGCTGCCAAACAGGCAGATCTCACCAGCGACATAGCGGGGGTCGGGGGTCGCTACTTACCTGTCAGACGCGGCGATCCTGATGTCTTCCCGCCCGCGTCGCTCATCGGCGCCACAAGAAGCCCAGCAGGAAGCGCCCGACGAAAAATGGTCCAGGACGTTCTCGCGCGATCAGCGATAATCAGCGGGGGAACCAGTCAGAGGTAAGTATCACATGTAGCGATATCGCTAGCAATATCGCTGCTGCGTCACAAAATCGGTGACGTTACAGCGATATTGCCAGCGATATCGCTATGTGTAACGGGCCCTTAATTTTGGATCAGTGTGCGCTTTTTTGCAGTGGTTCTGTTTCTTGCCTTATCTCAGCAAAGCATCACTGGTGTTCCTGTTCTGCTGATTTAGCATGGAACGCTGAGGAGGAAAATTAACTTTATTTCCCCCAACAGCATTCAGGTTTCAGTCACGGGGTCGGGGTCGGCACCGGCGCTCGTTCAGTCACAACTCTGAGTGTATATAGATTGGCGGGTGTAGCCTCACCCCCGGCCCTGACTGACACTGACTCTGCTTTGGTGCTGGATGTCAGTCAGGGCCTGGGATGTGGTTACAGTCACCACTCTCTATTCTCAGAGCATTGACTGAACCCGCGTCAATGCCGCCCTGTGACTTAAACCCAAATGTCGCCCGGGGAAATAAAGTTCATTTTCTCCCCAAAGCATTCGGCTTAGTGCGGGAGCCGGGCAGGATAATAGCGCAATTAATCTGCAGATACACCCCATATCTGCTGGTTAATAGCGGTTTTTCTTTCTGATGACAGGTTACCTTTTAGAATTCTTCTGTAGAGAAATCTGTATTTCCTGCAGAATCCAAATCCTTTAGTGGCAACGTTTTTTTATTTTTTTTATGTGTTGTATGCAGAATAGGAGACAAAAAGATTCCCAGTGTAGGTGCTTTTCTTGAGACAACTCGGATACTGTCACGATGACCCGTCCTGTGTGATGCGACCCGCAGGCCGGTAACTGAAACTACAAGACGCGGCACGTGATACTGTCCTGTGTGACACGGCCAGCCGGCCGATACTACAGCAACAAGAGTCAGTAGATAAACAGTCGCACTCAAGTGTGGATAAATCTAGCAAAAAATCTTGAAGATTTTGTGAAATTTTTGGATTTTTATTTTATTTCAAATGCATCAAATAGTGTAACACCGCAGACAAAAGAAGTATCCAAAATGTGGGTATAATATCGTAATCCAGGATATGAGTATACTATGGTTACGTTTCGACCTACTAAGAGGCCTTTCTCAAACCATACTGCAAAATAAAATAAAAAGCAATTACAACAATGAATATGGACGACAAACTCGCGGAAAGCTGGAAAAGAAAAAACAAACATGAGAAAAATGTGAAAAAATTTTAAAAAAATATTTTTTTTAAAAAATACTAACAAAAAAAACACAACAGAAAAGTAGTGCAAAAAAACCCCTAAAGGCGAAACATACATCTATACAAATTTAAGCACAACAACATAAAGGTCCCTAAGGCAATTAGGAAAATGTCATATAGAGAGTAAAAAAATTAAATTAAGCAAGTGCTAGAGAGACTATTGGCCACAAGTCAATTTTAACATTCTAGGCATCAGGAGTAACAATGGGGATAAGCAGCAGACCTAGATGAGACATATTATAGTATTGTCTCTGTACATGATGAAATAACAGGGGTGGTGGAAACACAAGGCAGGCAAATAAGGCAGATATACTGAGTACTAACCTCAAGTAGTGTCAAGGAAAAGATTAATTAGAGCATTTTCAGAAGTCCCAAACAGGGGCTGTAGGAGAAAACATGAGAAATGAATGTGGAGAAGAAAAAAATGGATCAGAAGGAGATGTTATGCACCAGGTGGTGCTGCAGAGCTGACCTGATGGCATGGGAGCAGCCTGGACCTGCGGTGTTGTAAGTGTGTGCTCAAGAAAGCACGGTATATATATGTGTATTAAGAAGGTGCAGGATGATGACGTCATAAAGCCAACGTGGCTAGAGCGTCCTGGCGTCTGTATGGGGTTTGCAGCATAGGGAGGGAGGGAGAGCAGAGGGAGGTCAGGCTGAGGGAAGTGTGTGTTTGGAAGAAGTCATGTGGTCTCAGAGCAGTACCTGCACTGTTGAAGGAGAGACTCAGTAGTAGAGGGAGGGGTGAGAAGGGGAGAGAACAGTTTATGATAAATGAGAGAGAGGAAGGAATGAAGTTGGAAATGTGTAAATAAATAAAAAAGAAGTAGAGGGGAAGAAAAAGAAAGATAAGAAAAGCGGGTTAATAAATAAGAAGAAAGGATATAGGTAAAAAAGAGGGGGGGGGAAGGAAAAAGGGGAAAAAAAATAAAACATGGAAAAAAAATAAATGAAATGGGAAAAATAAATTGAAAAAATAAAAAGTAGAAAAATTTAAAAATTAAAAAAATGCCATCAGGTCAGCTCTGCAGCACCACCTGGTGCATAACATCTCCTTCTGATCCATTTTTTTCTTCTCCACATTCATTTCTCATGTTTTCTCCTACAGCCCCTGTTTGGGACTTCTGAAAATGCTCTAATTAATCTTTTCCTTGACACTACTTGAGGTTAGTACTCAGTATATCTGCCTTATTTGCCTGCCTTGTGTTTCCACCACCCCTGTTATTTCATCATGTACAGAGACAATACTATAATATGTCTCATCTAGGTCTGCTGCTTATCCCCATTGTTACTCCTGATGCCTAGAATGTTAAAATTGACTTGTGGCCAATAGTCTCTCTAGCACTTGCTTAATTTAATTTTTTTACTCTCTATATGACATTTTCCTAATTGCCTTAGGGACCTTTATGTTGTTGTGCTTAAATTTGTATAGATGTATGTTTCGCCTTTAGGGGTTTTTTTGCACTACTTTTCTGTTGTGTTTTTTTTGTTAGTATTTTTTAAAAAAAATATTTTTTTAAAATTTTTTCACATTTTTCTCATGTTTATTTTTTCTTTTCCAGCTTTCCACGAGTTTGTCGTCCATATTCATTGTTGTAATTGCTTTTTATTTTATTTTGCAGTATGGTTTGAGAAAGGCCTCTTAGTAGGTCGAAACGTAACCATAGTATACTCATATCCTGGATTACGATATTATACCCACATTTTGGATACTTCTTTTGTCTGCGGTGTTACACTATTTGATGCATTTGAAATAAAATAAAAATCCAAAAATTTCACAAAATCTTCAAGATTTTTTGCTAGATTAATCCACACTTAAGTGCGACTGTTTATCTACTGACTACTGTTTGTGGACCCTCCACGTACAGTCAGCACCTATCTCCTCCACAGCAAGAGTGCGCGTCTTTCTTATTTTACTACAGCAACAAGACACGGGGAAAGGGGAAGCAGTTACAACGGTGGGCCCTGCGATAGGGAAAGGGGAAGTGGAGACCTCCTGCACACCCCTGAGTCAGTGTCCCTAACGCTCCTAATGCCGATCAGGAACCTGTCGCCCTAGCACACCCTACACCTATCCCTTGCTAGGGAGCTGGGTGGCGCAGGCACTGGCCCCACCGCTGTACTAATACACACTAAGGAAAAACACAAACAGGGAAACACCACTTAGCTTTACTCTGTTGCACTTGCTCCTGGCAACAGAGTCCACCACCAGATGGAAAGCATGGGCTTTCTCTCTCTCTTCCTCTGCTCCTGAACGTATGTCTGTGAATTTGTTCTTTGAGGCTCTGGGGCACATTTATAATGAGCCTGATAGAGTGCATATGGCAGAGGATATGGTGATGAGTGTGACACAGGGGAGGCACTCTGCTGAATGGTTCTGCTCAGAGTTTAGACGTTGGACGTCCGAAGTATCCTGGAAGGACAACACCCTGAGAGGGTTGTTTCGCAGGGGCCTGTCTGACCGTCTGCAGGACGCTCTGGCATTACATCCGCCTCCTGATACCCTGGAGGACGCCATGATGCAGGCGGTCCGTATGGACTGGAGACTCCGTGCTAGAGGAATGATGCAACAAGAGTTGGGTCAGTCTCGGTTAAGGAGAAAGAGAGAAGGCACCGTAGAGACAACCTACTATGCTTTTACTGTGGAGTCTCTGGACATTGGAAAAGGAATTGCCCCTCCTGCACTTCTTCAGAGAAACCATAAGAGAAACGACTGAGTCTGGGCAACAATCGAGGAGGTTGTCCAGACTCCCAGGTACATTTTTTCTCATGTATAAAAATGGTGCTCCAGGTTGAATTGGAACTTGCTGGCGGTCCTGTTATGACCACCGCCTTTGTCGACTGTGGTTCCTCCATTAATCTGATTGATGCCCAAGTTGTGACTCTTAATAAGATAGGGACAGTCAGGTTAAAAGACCCTGTTAAAATTGTGGCTGTGGATTCATCCCCTCTTACCCGGGATGGAATTTGTTTTATGTCTGAAGTTTTTTCTATGAAAGTGGGTTCCACTCATGTGGAAAATTTAAGTTGTTTTATTATGAATAATCTGCCTGCAGGACTGGTATTGGGAATGCCCTGGTTGCAACACCACAATCCTCGTATTGATTGGGTGAAGGGGGAGATCACTCGATGGGGATGTAATGATATTGGTCTGTGTTGTAACCCGGTTCCTTTTGTCAATCCGATAAAATCTGTATCTCTGTCATCTGTCAGTCTGGAGGGTATTCCGGAGTACCTGAGAGACTTTAAAGATGTGTTTTCCGAAAGCGAGGCTGAGGCGCTCCCTCCACATAGACCATATGATTGTGCTATCGAGTTAGTACCTGGAGCCAAATTACTCAAGGCTCGTTTGTTTAATTTGCCGGGCCTGAGCACCAAGCTATGAAAGAGTACATTAAAGAAAGCCTTCACAAGGGGCATATTCGGCCCTCGGTCTCACCCGTGGCAGCGGGGTTTTTCTTTGTAAAGAAAAAAGATGGTGGGTTGCAACCGTGCCTCAACTTTCGAGAGCTGAACAAAATTACTGTTAAGAACACGTACCCTCTCCCGTTGATTCCTGATCTATGCAATCAACTCACGGGGGCCAAATGGTTTTCTAAGCTCGATCTACGAGGGGCTTATAGCCTTATAAGGATCCGGGAGGGGGACGAATGGAAAACAGCGTGCCTGACAACTGAGGGGCTGTTTGAAAACCTGGTTATGCCCTTCGGCCTCACTAACGCTCCTGTGGTTTTTCAGAACTTTATTAATGTTGTTTTTTCTGACTTGATTGGACGTTATGTAGTCATTTATCTAGATGACATCTTAATTTACTCTGAGGACAGTCAGTCACACTTGCACCATCTGCGTACGGTTCTTATGAGACTCCGGGAGAATCATTTGTATGCTAAGCTGGAGAAGTGCTCATTTTTTATACAAGAACTTTTCTGGCTGTAATTGTATCCCGGGAGGGATTCCGCATGGATCCAGGGAAGGTTCAGGCCATTACAGATTGGGTGCAGCCTCATGACCTAAAGGGGTTGCAGCGATTTCTGGGCTTCGCTAATTATTATAGGAAGTTCATTAAAGGGTTCTCGCAGGTGGTGAAACCCTTGACGGACCTCACTCTTAAAGGGGCAGATGTAAAAAATTGGTCCGTGGCCGCAAAAAATTCCTTCCTGGCATTAAAGAAGTGTTTTACTACAGCCCCTGTGTTGGTACAACCCGATTCGTCAAGACCTTTTATTGTTGAGGTCGACGCTTCGGAGGTAGGGGTGGGGGCAGTATTGTCACAGGGCCCCTCTACCCTGACTAACCTCAAACCCTGTGCCTTTTTCTCTAAGAAGTTCTCTTCAGCCGAGAGAAACTATGATGTCGGTAACAGGGAATTGTTAGCAGTTAAATTGGCCTTCGAAGAATGGAGGCATTTTTTGGAGGGGGCCGCTCATCCCATTACGGTCATCACTGATCTTAAAAACCTGGCCTATATCGAGTCTGCTAAGAGATTGACCCCCAGACAGGCTCGGTGGGCACTTTTTTTTCTCGATTTCATTTTACCATCACGTTCCGATCAGGGTCTAAAAATGTAAAGGCGGATGCCTTATCCTGAAGTTTTGATTCTGTGTCCCCTCCAGAACCTCCTTCCTCCATTCTTCAACCGGGAGTGGTTGTAGCCAAAATCTCCTCTGAGTTACAGAGAGAGATTCTGGAAGCACAATCTCCCAGGAATAAACCCCCAGGTAAATTGTTTGTACCCGGACAATTCCGTCCCACACTCCTTCAAGAATTTCATGATTCTGTGTTAAGTGCACACCCTGGTATTGCAGCTACCCGGGGGGCAGTAGCTAGGGGTTTTTGGTGGCCCTCTATGGGTACTGATATAAAAAGGTTTGTGAATACTTGTGGGGTGTGCGCTCGCTCTAAAAGCTCTCAGGTCCGGCCGGCCGGGGAATTGGTGCCTTCGCCAATTCCGGATAAACCATGGACACACCTGTCCATGGACTTTATCACTAATCTTCCACCTTCCAAGGGCAACTCAGTGGTATGGGTAGTGGTTGATAGATTTTCTAAGCAAGCCCACTTTGTGCCATTATCTGCATTACTATCTGCTGAAACCTTGGACCGCTTGTTTATACAGCACATTGTTCGACTGCATGGAGTGCCTGTGAGCATGGTGTCGGACAGTGGTGTGCAATTTGTGGCCAGGTTTTGGAGAGCGTTTTGTATGAAGTTGGGGGTCACGTTGTCATTCTCCTCTTCCTATCACCCGGAATCCAACGGACAAACTGAACGCACCAACCAGTCATTGGAGCAGATTCTGAGATGCATGGCCTCCTCCAGACAGGAAGACTGGTGTGAGGTATTACCCATGGCAGAATTTGCATTCAACTGTCGGATTAATCAGTCTACCGGAAAGTCTCCCTTTCAGGTCAATTATGGGTTTGTTCCGCAGTTTGGGGAATTTTCCCGTATGGATTCGGATTGCCCTGGTGCCGAGGGGATGGTACAACAATTTAAAACCCTCTGGAAGGAGGTGCAGGGGAACATCTCCAAAGCCCAGAAGAAGTTCAAACATTTTGCAGACAGGAGGAGGGGGGTGGTTCCTGCGTTGACAGTGGGGGAAAAGTCTGGTTGTCCACCCGTAACATCAAACTTAAAATACCCTCTATGAAGTTGGGCCCCAAATTTATTGGCCCATGCAAGATTGTAGAGGTGATCAACCCGGTGGCATACAGATTACAGTTGCATAACTCCTTCAAAATCTCTAACATCCTCCACAGGTCCCTATTAAAACCTGTGGGGACAGTTAGAGAAGATCCCTCATCTGTGGCTCCACCAGTGTTGGTAGAGGGTCAACTGGAGTACGAGGTAGGGCGCATCATTGATTCACGGTGGGTGCGCCAAAAACTTCAGTACCTTATCCATTGGAAGGGATATTCCGTTGAGGATCGGTCGTGGGTTCCGGCCAGTTCGGTGCACGCTGATCGACCGGTGCGGGCTTTTCATGCCAGATACCCTGAGAAACCTGGGGGTCCAGTGGCCCCTCATTAAGAGGGGGGTACTGTCATGGTTGGGACATGGTTAATGTCCTGTTCTCACAGGGTTAACTTTTGCCGGCCTCTCTTTGGATCTGGGAGGGGTATTTATACTCACTCCAGACTAGCATTCTCTGTCAGCTATACTGCTATTCTGGCTGTGTGTCTGACCAACCCCCCTGGTGTGCGTGTACTGCATTGCTTGTTTGATTCCCATTTATGACCCAGCCTGTCCCCTCACTCTGAACTCCATCTCACGTTTTAGGTACTATTGTCTTCTCTGGTTCTGACCTCCTGGCTTGGCTATTGTTACTCCGCTACCGTTTGCCCCTATTGTACCGTCTATTGCCCGTTCTGGTTTTCTGATCTATTGCTATGTCCTGACTATCCGCTCTGTCTAACCCTTTGGTACTGTCCTGCTATCTCGTGCATTGACCCCAGCTTGATCTGGTTTCTGCTCCTGTCTATGCCCCTTGGTAACTTGTCCCGTAGTTACCTTTCTAGGAGTTTCCCTGCAGCTCCTAGCTCTGTGGAGCTTAGGCCACGCCCCCAGCAGTCACATGCTTCAGGTCCTGATAGTTTGAAGCACGCATTGTCACCGCTGCTGCCCTGCTCCACAGGTATCTTTGAGCACGTTTTTTTGTACTCAGGACATGCGCACTGGCTCAGTGAGCGAGTGTAGTGCGGTGTTCCTGACAATATAGAAAGGTTAATGATTTGCCTTTAAAAGCCTAACTGCCTTTAATTCTTGATTTGCCTTTTGCCTTTCATTTATTCTTATGACGCTGCAGTTTTGCCTTTCTCCTCTTCAAGGGAAAAATGCTTCTTATCATATATGTTCTCAATAGTCAGCCACAACATATTCTGGGTACATTGTAAACATGGTATGACCCTGAAGGTGATGGCGGGTGATGGTGGGGGCCACATGAGCTCCATAGAATTACATATTGTTGTAAATGGTATAAAAGATTGCCTTGTATTTCGTTACGTCAGATAAAGTGATTTGACCATGGCCCGAGTGTGTTCAGTCTCTTTATCTACAAGCGCTTGTAAATTAAGGGCGAAACTCCTAATCTGGACTCACTGGTGATATGGCAGACCTGACTCTTGGTCAGAACACAAATCAGCCACGACAATATCCTGCAATGTTCTCCTGAAGTCTGTCCATAGATGATATTGTCGTTTATACTGGAAAAAAGAGAATATTTTTAGTTTGAAATAAAGCAATAATTTGCTCATCCTATTTGGAAGTTTCACGTGGGTCAAGGCCTAAGATACAAATGAGACTGATTTTAGCTGGCATGTGTTTCAACTTCCCAAAAGCGTTTTGTTTTATGTTAAATATTCGACAAATTAGTTAATGTATTTTATTACAGAAAAAAAAACCATTCAATTTGTTATTAGTCAGTGCAAAGTTTATTCCTCAGCATGGGAGACTTTGTTCCTCTTTTGTAAGCTGAGTGAGAGACAGTTTAATCACATCTAACGTTAAAGTCAATTTTGGCTTTTCAGGCAATTACCAATTGTTTAGGGTAGATTTATGGTGTTTCCTAATCCCTCACCTACACGTTTTTTGAAGATCTAAAGTTAGAATGTTATTTTCTATAGTAACTGAAGTATGATTTGTTATATATATATATATATATATATATATATGAGGAGGAAGACCGGGCTGTGGGTACCTGTGCACTGCCAAGTCCGGAACTGCCGAGGCTGCATCCAGTGTTGCAGGGGAAAGGAAATGGGAGCCGGACTAGACCCATGACCTGGAAAGATGGGGCGTGGTAAGCAGGGGGATGAGAGAGAGTGTAGCGTGGGAAAACCAGAGAGTTCCCGCCGGAGGAAGGAGAAGGCAGGGGCCGACTGCGCTCTGCGAACTCAGGTGAAGCGTGGAGCAGAGACCCAGGAGGGGTTCAGTGAGGGCTCCTGAGTATCATTGAGAGCGCAGAGGGACAGGCGTCGAGTGAAGCCGCACGGCGCGAGTGCACTGAGGAATGAGCACCAGGAGCAGCATCGTGGGGAGTGTATCCAGCTTTTGGCGGGTGTGCAGCAGAGCACACACCAAGCAGAGACTTGTGCAGAGCTCCACACTTTGGCTCTGCAGATTAATGGACTAGGGGCTCAATGGGCAAAACTGGTGACCCCCTGTTGCTGCCAGAAGTGGAACCATGTGTTAAGCGAGGAAGCCTGAAGATGCAGTGTCAGCCTCTGCCGGTATTCCATCATCCATCAGACCGCATGCGACTAAAGGACAGCGGAGTCACGATAAGTTGACTTTGACAGCAAGACTGTTGCGTTGTATCACAATAACACTGTTTTCACCTGCTTGTCCCCTTCCTGTGTTCTCCCTCTTATTCCCCTGTTATCTCCCTGCAAGGAGTTTATTGCTGTAAATTAAACCGCACTCTTGTTAACCCTTGCTCTGCATCCCTGCATTACTGCATCCTCTTACCAGCTTCCATATAGAATTCATGTCATCGTCTTCAGTTGAAATATCCGAAGATGAAAATTTCACATATTTGTATCAATATAAATTTTAAGCATTGTTAAATCTCACCATTTTTGACATTTGTTTGTTCAATTTCTCCAGAATATTGATATGGTTCTGTATATCATCTGTTCTCCTGTTCTATTAGTTTAAAGCTTACAGCAGTATAAAAAGTCTAGATATTATGGGAATAACAGAAATTACTAGGTGTGAGGTCAATTCTGCTCAAGGTCACGGCACACTTTGTGATGTCAAGATGATGCGACCTTGGCAGAATCCCTCACTCAAAGATGGACCTCACAGCTCAATGATTATGGTCCAAGCAATTCATCACAAGCGCAGGGATCAGAAGATGAGACGGGAACTGGACGGGTGACAGCAAGGAACAGAAGGGCTGGAGAGGTGAGTATAAGCATTTTCTTTTATTTTTTACATATTATGTTTATTATGCTCTGGGGTCTAAGGAGAACCCAAAGCATAATAAGGGACATTAAATTTGTGGGGCAATAAATTCTCCTCAAGTAAAACATAGCAAACAGGTGAATTCGAATCTGCGTGATGTGCTCATCTCTAGTCCTGCATTATAGTCTTTGTGGATAAAGAGTGAGTAGGCTCAGATACATCTGTACACACAGGCGTATGCATATTGGCACGCATTTATCTACATATAAGAATATAACATTAAGTTTTATGTGCAAAAGATTTCATGGCCGTATTCATTTGTGGCCATATTTACCGTATTATGTATATACGGTATATATGTTTGGTCAGAGCAAATTATGCAGTTTGTTGAAACTTTAGTCACAGATTATCCTCCCTTGAAAAGTCAGTCCTAAAAAGGACAAGTATCACCTATCCACAAGATAGATAATAATTGTTCAACCAAAGAGGACCCACAAGGACGCCAGAACAGGGGTCCCAATTTCTCATTTCTCTTCAATACAACTGTGAGAAGCAATGTGAAAGAAGCAGTGGTCACACTTGCCCCTCTATTGATTGTCTACCTGGATAACAGTTGAGTATAGACCTCAACTGTTTCAATCAAGAATCCAACTAGTGAATGGGAAATGCCTCAGCAGTAGGATAGGTGTGTCGCCTCAGTGGTTGGGTGATAAATGTCCTTTGTGGGACAACTTCTTTAACCTCTCAAAATCAGATGTCTTTAAGGAAGAAAGAGCAATTTTTCATCAATCCACATTTACTGAAATAAAAAACAGAATAGTAATAATAAGTCCCATGTGACGATAAAATATGCGTGTTCCGACTATTCGGACATGACCAAGCCACAAGAAAGAGAGCCTTCATTAGCAAGCAGTTATGAATATGCAGTTCACCTTCGGGCTGTTTCTCGTTAACCCGCAATATTTCCAGTCTATGATTTTCCACTTTGTCAGTAAATTATATGTGAACAAATGACTCCCTCTGGGCCGCTCAGTTTCTGTCTCTTACTTTGAAACTTTCAACACAAATGCAGAAGATGGGAGAAGGGGAAATGGCTTGTGAACAGATGCAGAGGCATTGTAATGATTTTGTTTGTGAGAAAGCCCCTGAGATTGGTGCTTGTCCACAACTATTTTTGAACATTTTTAGACAGACGTTGGGTCTTTAATACCATTAGCTTCACGCTTCTCCTGGGGTAAACTGACACCTTTCTTTGGCAAGTGCTGACAGCTTTGAAAAAACTTTGTAAATGGATGGAAATTATCTGAAAATAAATACATAACTTTTTTTGGAAAGAAAAAAAATATATATCGTAGGTGCCAGATATGTGTATATATGATGTATCTCTGCAGCATCACATGCATTAATGCATTAGAAAGCAATGACTTTCATAAATGGTGGCCGTAATCTGATGGTTCATGCAGGGAAGCAGTGGGGAATTAAAGTGGTTGTCTCATCATCAAAACAGGTAAAATTGTAATGTAATCTTAAAAATGTGAGTTTTTTAATTTTATTGTTTATTGCTCACTACCTATGTTGCCAGCACAGCAGTCTATCAGTAGTGGCCTGTCTTCAAGGCAAGAAGACCAGGGCTTACAAACTCGTTCCAATACAGTTTGTAAGCGCTGCCCTGAAAACAGCTGGATTCCTAGATCCAACCAGCTTCTATGCCTTTGCACTGCTCCGATGCTGCAGAGGCAGAGCTTGCGTCATGGAGCACAGAGCTCATGTCATCTGAAAAGACTCTTTAGAGAAAACATGGATAGATATTAGATATATATTAGAAAAAAATTTTGACAGTGAGGATGATCAATGAGTGGAACAGGCTGCCACGAGAGATGCTGAGTTCTCCTTCAATAGAAGTCTTCAAACAGAGGCTGGACAGACATCTGTCTGAGATGGTTTATTGAATCCTGCATTAAGCAGGGGGTTGGACCAGTTGGCCCAGGAGGTCCCTTCCAACTCTACTATTCTATGATTCTATGATCTTCTGTTTCAAAAATATTGAGGGTATGCCAGGGTCTGAAAGATTCCACGTGCACACACACAAAAATGGTTTTACAAACTTAAAGTGGTTTTCCCATTAAGAAAGTTAATTTTATTCAATAGATCTTGGAATAAAAATAAGCTCCACAATTGGATGTTTTAAACTGTTCTAAATACTCTTTTGCTTCCTCCCCTGCCAAGGAGATGTGGTATGATCAGACGATGTTTCAGCACGGTCAGACATTTCACAATACACAGCAGGGACACATTTATAAGATTATCTCAAAACAAGAAAAAAAATATTTAAACATATCCAATTATTAAACTTATGTACTTTGTTCATTTTTCCACAGTATAGGTGATAAGTTGCTAATCACTGGTGGTCCTAGGGCTTGACCTCCAACTGGTAACGTGAGCGAGAATCCTAAGTCCCTTTACTGAATGGTGCAGTGGGTGAGCATGTGCATCGCTTCATTTTACCTCTTTGGGACTGATGAAGGTAGCTGACTACAGTTCTTTCCTTTATTCATCAGTAACAAAGACTTTATATGAAGCAGTATTGCAGACTGTATGAGATTTATCACATAACAATGACAGTCGGAGAGGTTGCAATGATGCACATTCAACTGAAATGCATTGCGGCACAGAGAACCACCAGCTCCCCGTACTGCAATACACGCCATTGACCAATCAGAGGTCAGTTGCTAATGTTGACATGTCCATCACGGGCAGCGTATGGCAGTGATGTCACGCACCACCTTTGGCGGGCATGCTGTAGTTACCTACTGGCTATGGAAGAGGACGCCTCTAGTCTAAGGAGCGGCGGAAGATAAGAAGAATTGTTAATTTCTTTTTTACATGTATTAGAGAAGAGTGACAGAACAGGAGACCCTAATATTGGAAGGGACTCGAGAAAGGGGACATTATTACTGGAAGGGACCCAGACAGGGGAAAAAATTACTGAAAGGGCCCAGGATGGAAACCAATGTCCTTAATCCAGGGCCCTTTCCAGGTATAATGGCCCCCATCATTGGCCCCTTCCAGGTATAATGTTTTTCATCCTGGACTTGTATACCTGGAAGGGGCCCTGGATAAAGGACATTATTACATGAAGGGAAAACACATATGTCTTCATAGGATCAAGAACTCTACGAGGATCTATACATTTGACCAACAAGCAGATTGGAAATCAGGTCCAAATTTTGTATTGGGGCCCCTCGGACTCTAGTTACTCCACTGTTTATCGATTATCCTGTAGCCACTTATAATCTTGCTCCATCCTCTTTAACTGAATTTCTGCTTGTAAAATGATGAATATCAATAATAATGTTATTAGGTTACTACTACTATTTGATACTTGAAACACAAAAAGAAAGCACAGAATGACAAACGTGCAAAAATACTCTGTAGTAAAAAATATAACAGTAGTCAGCTCAGCTAGTGCTGGTAGAAAGATGATGACAAATGCAGGGTATTTAGTCGATATGTTTTTTGCAAAAAATGTATACCAAGCTACTCCACCTCGTCACGGTAACCCTTGACGGAGCAGTCCCTATCTAATATATTTAAAACCTGAACATGTTAATAGTACCTAAATGAGCAGGATTCAGACAGGCGCTTGTCTGAATCCTGCTCATTTAGGTACTGTTCACATGTTCAGGTTTTAAATATATTAGATAGGGACTGCTCCGTTAAGGGTTACCGTGACGAGTTGGAGTAGCTTGGTATACATTTTTTGCAAAAAACGTATCGACTAAATTCCCTGTATTTGTTATCATCTTTCTACCAGCACTAGCTGACTACTGTTATATTTTTACTACAGAGTATTTTTGCACGTTTGACATTCTGTGCTTTCTTTTTGTGTTTCAGTCAGTGGGTGGTGTGAACACTGTCCGACCAACCTGTTCACATATGTGCATGTCACATGTGTTTTCAATCTACTATTTGATACTTAATGCAATCATGGATTTTTATACATAAAAGAAGATGTTATTCTGTCTGAAATGATAAAATACTTTTCTCAATATACTTACTTTTACAATTCTTTAATTTTTTGTCCCCACCATTGCATCTATGTACACTGATGTGTGATGACCACACACAGCAACGTGTGAGCCATAGTGATGTCACTACAGCGGCCCATTAACATCATCCAACTTCAACGTTACCATGTTGAACTATACCCAAAAATAGAATCCAATGAGCATCAACAATGGAATATTTAAGAATTTTATCTCTTTAAAATCCCCCATTTTATGGTCTGAAATCTGGAGCTTTAGAGAGCTTATATATTGAGGTCTTCATTGCCAAAATATGAGCAAGAAAACTAAATGTATGAAGGATCTTTCTTAACCATGAATCACTCAACTTTTAATATATCAAGATTATGTGGAGTTGGGTTAATTAGTGATGAAACAGTTACCAGACACAGTAATGTACCCAGCATTACTGTCACAGGCGTACTCCAGAGTCTTTTGTTCCTGATGACCAACAAGGCAGTTTCCAAAATGGTATTGTGTTATAAACCTTCCTTCTACTTTGCTCAAATGTCTTGTTACAACTTGCATTTAGTTGGATTTTAGTGATAAAAGCCAGAATATCCCCTTAAGTACAATAGAACATATTCCATTTCCATTGTAGGGTCTTATTATAGTCAATAATTAAGCAATTAGGGTAGTTCTCATTGTTGTTGGTTTCACTCACCTGTGTTGTGTCTTTGTGTCTTTGTCCTCCAGGCGTGATTAATCTAATTATCTTGTACTCTTCTTGTTTCACTAATGTATACACTCCCAATTACAAAGAAGTGTGCACAAAAGTGTCTTTCCAGATGGTAGAGATAAGCAAACAAATTTGAGTGAAATTGAATTTTATTCGAATTTTACAATAACCCGCTTTCACCAAAATATGGATTGTTAATTATTTGCTTCCGCCATTTTTCTGAACCACCATCAAAATAACTTTAAAAATACTCATCTTGCTGCTCACCGCTCCAGCCCTTCCGCTCTTCACCATTAACCGATTGGTCCTCATCACATCTTCTGATTCCCAACCGCTCACGCTGAAATCCTCATGTTGAAATTCTGCGCATGGACACACAAGGTCACGATGCACGATGTCTCATAATTACTTTTGCATGCTTACACAATTTTAGGATTCAGGAGATTTCAGTGCAGGTGGCTGGATTCAGAAAATGCAATGAGGATTGTACGGGTGATGGTGAAGAATGGATTAGCCATAAAGGTGAGCAGTGAGGTGAGTATAAGGATTTTTTCTATTTTTTACGTATTACGATTATTATGCTCTGGGGTCTGGAGAGATCCCAGAGAATAATATGGGACATTAATTTTAGGAGAAAAACATCTCTGCGAATCAAATTTCCCAGGAAAAACTACATGAACAGGTGACTACGAATGTTTCCTGATTCACTCATCTCTACTAGATGGTAGTTTGTTCAGTACAACTAATAATAACAATTTTTATTTCTATAGCACAAACGTATTCCACAGCACTTTACAGGTCTTAGGGAACTTGTGTAAAACATAGTTCAACATATAGCATGTGAGTGAGGGCTCTGCTCGCAAGCTACAATCTATGATGAAATAAGTGTGACACCAAAGGTAAAAATAAAAGTTCTTGTTGTGTAATGTCCAGCCATCAGTATATCAGTATAATAAATAGGCTATTCACATAACACTGTGTGAACCAGTCACCAGCCAATATGTGCACAAGTACAGACACAAAGTGCTACTGAGTGCATGGATGGAAGAATAGGATAGTTAGGTAGATCAGTGAGGTGAGGTGATAGGCTAGTCTAAAGCTATATGTTTTTTGGGCACACTTGAATCTGTGGATACTAGGAATTAACCAGATTGTCTAGGGTAATGCATTCCAGAAAACTGATGAAGCATGAGAGAAGTCTTGGAGACGAGAGTGAGAGGTTCAGATTATAGGGGATGGCTATTTTTAGTTGATTTCCGGAACAGAGAGCACTAGTAGGGTGATATAGATGAGGGAGGATATGTTGGGTGGTGTATAACTGTGGAAAGCTTTGTGCGAGTGAAAAGTATATATTGTACCCTGTAACAGATGGGCAACCAGTGCAATTTCTGGCACAGCAATGGCTGGTAGTGCAATGGCATTGGTATAGCGGATGGAGAGGAACATGATCCTAGCTGCTGCATTTAGAACAGATTGGAGGGGGGAGAGTTTAGCAAGAGGGAGATCAATTAATAGAAAGTTGGAATAGTCCAGACGAGAGTGAATAAGAGGTACAGTAAGAGTTTTTTCTGAGTCAAAGGTAAGGAAGGATAGATTTATAGAGATGTTTTTGAGGTGCAGTTTACATGATAAAATGAGTAAAGAATATAGACCATCAACTACAACTATACATTGAACATGCAATTATATTTAAATGAACAGCACATAATACAAAAAATGAAAAAAGTTTAACAGAAGATATTAAAACAGAGGCAGACTCCACACTGTGCACCTAAACAAGTAAATTGATTGCTGCCAATCTATATACAGTGAGGAAAATAAGTATTTCATACACTGCCGATTTCTCAAGTTTTCCAACCTACAAAGAATGGAGAGGTGTTATGAATGGGTCACCGAGGAGAAAAAAGCAAAACAAGCTAAGTCACAGAAAACCAGAGAGGTTGGTAACTATGCAGATCCCTGATCCTACCACACAACTAACAACAGCCATGGAGCGTACCTACGATGTTCCTAGACGCTTCGTCACAGCCGGAGGACTAAATAAGCCTGAAGCATGAAAAGGGGAAAACTAACTGCCCTAGAGCAGACCCCAAAGGAATAGATAGCCCCCACACATGTATTGACGGTGAAACAAGATGAAGGCACAAACACAGGCAGGAAAATAGGCTGAGCAAACGATGGGGCCCAAACTAACTAGAAAGGAAAGGAAAGACACTGTCTGCAACCTGCAAAAAACCCTACAAAAATAATGTCCAACACTTCTGATAGCAAAATTAACCCTGAAGTAACTAGACTTCTCCCACTATATCAGCACTCTGAAATATTCTGAGACAGAGCAAAAAGAGACCAAACTAGTAAGGGACAAAAAGCAAATTGGCAAAATACTGATAAATAAGAGTGGAAATTCAGCACAGCCCCCAGCCGGGGCTGGCTGACCACACAAAAACTGAATAGACCAACAAAATCAAGTGTGAACATTAGCAGAAAAACTTAGCTTTAGATGACTGGAACAGAGCTGAAAACCAAGAGCTGACAAGCCAGAAGAAATCACCAGCAATTGAATAGGGCGTCGGCTGTCTTAAATCCAATCTGAGACTCCTGAGGTCCAATCGTCATCCTCATTCTCAGGTGGCAGATCTCCACCGATCAAATCAGCCTCACTACCTCCTGTTACCACCAGAGAGAGTCTGGAAGGAGAATTCACAACTAGTGAACCAGAGAATGAACTCACAACAGAGAGGTCTGCAATTTTTATGGTAGGTACACTTCACCTGTGAGAACAGAATCTAAAAATAAAAACCAGAAAATCACATTGTATGAAAATAGCATTAAATAGCATTTTATTGTATGAAATAAGTACCGTAATCGATCACCTATCAACCTGAAGCAATTCTTGCTCTCACAGGTCTGAAGAGGGGGTGGTATGACCACAAGAAACGACCACAGATCCATCATTAAGAAAGTATAAATCTTTTTTCAATAGATAAATAGGTTAGACAAATAGCAGTGACAAAAAAGATGCAGGCATGTACATTACAGTGCAACCGTAGGAGGAAATGCTCTGACTCAGAAAACCTAAGCAATGCACCTAAAATAATAAAAAGAGAAAGGACCATGGTAAGTCAAATCCACAATGTAAGAATTGTATCGGGGTGAATAATGACCTGGACACAAAAGGTTAATGGTCACCACATACCCCTCATTCTAACTTACATAGTTGTAATCCACATGTGGAGCCATGTTCCCGACAACCTTGACTGTGCCACTCACTTGAGGTAACCTGATACTTTATGGCATATTAACTACTTTGACACCTAATGTATGAAAGGGCCTGACTTTTCATTTGGGTAATGGGTACCATGGCTCCACATGTGGATTACAACTATGTAATTCAGAATGAGGGGTATGCCCATACCTACTTTGTAGTCTCCCCCACGTAGACCAACCCACATGAACAGCAGAAAACATACATAACCAAACTTGACGAACACGTACTATATATCTTTCCTTAACAAAGTAACACTTCCCAGTGCGGTAATGATGGAAAAAATCCCCCTTTAGCATTTTGCTGCTACAACCCAAACAGGGAGTGTTAAATGTGGTCTGTACAGAGACTTTCGAGGTTCCAAAATTAGATTTAACCAATCTGTTCTTCAAATTGTGGCCCCATCTATAAGAGAGAAGGGGCTGAGATTTGAAGTCAGTTACCAAAGGAAGACCCCTATGTAATAAAGGCCAGTACTTGTTCAAAATCCCAGCTATTTGTCCAGTAGCAGGGCAAAATGTCGAGAAAAAGGGGATTCTCCTATTAGACTGTTTAGGACATGTACCCCTTAAAAGGTCCTCATGTTCAAGTCCCAATTCTCTCTGTTTATACTCACATATTTCAGTTAGCGGATACATCTTAGATCTATATTTCTGACACATATCCTCCAATCCACCCTCTCTTCACTATTAATCTTACCCTAATAAGCTGACTCCAAGGAAGATAATTAATCATCCTCTGTGAGTCATTACTCTCAAAATGCAGAAGACTTTTCTTGTCAGTATGTTTAACAAAAATAGGTACTCAAGTTCCCATTATCTTTATACACCAGAGTATCCGGAAACTGCAACTCAACCGTTGAATAGGTCAACGTGAACTGTAGCTCCAGAAACACATGATTGATCTCACTCTGAAAGGCAAGAAGTTCATCAATATCACCCTCCCATAGTAGAAAAATGTCATTGATATAGACCACCAGCCTCAAATATGGCGCCAAAGACCCTAATAAAGGCCTGTAATAGGTCAAAACGTTCATGCTTATGGTGGAATAAACTTCATTTTTGATTGAACACCTTAGATTGGACGCTGTATATCTGCATGTATACTTGACTATTTCGAAGTATGTTCTTTGGAAAATTTGACCGTGTGTCCACCTACGTGAGTTCTGCCAGCTACCTGTTTTTTGGATATCAGAAATTGATGGATTACAGGAGATTAGGAAGAATTGCTTGGAAGTAGTTAAGAAAAAAAACAAAACAATCAATGTACCATTTTTACCAACTAAAATGCTTCTTTAAACACCCAGTGGTATATATAGCTTGATCTTCTTTTGAAGTATCCACTGAAAGACTACTTTAGATAAGAAGTTAGAGTAGAGATAAAAATATGTTTATTGAAAAAATTCATACTTATATTTATTCAAAGTGTAATAATAGTTTATAAAATTATGCATTGCACAAACACGGAGTATTATGTATGTGAAAATATTTGGGCTGGATTAGCGCATTTTCCTCCCAAAAAAATGACCGAAAAATGATGCTGCTATGTAAATGGTAATTCTTCGTTGGAAGTACTTTCATCAGACTTCACGTTTTTCAACAGAAATTACCATTAGAGTCCTTTCAAAGGCATGCCTGTGGTTTCCACTAACTCCTTGTTACACAACTATTCTCTTCTAATGTAAACCACTGACTGTGTGATAGAGGACACCGGCTAAAAAATGTAAACAGATGCATTAGGGATATCTTAAGTAATGCTTTCTCTCATGTGATTACAACTCATGTCTCTCGAATACAAAAATCAAAGTAGACTCTGATAATCATCAGCCATAAACTATGTGGCAAATGTCATGTTAATGACAAATGAGAAATCAGCTTAGACTATCTTGTAGATCATTCTATGTAACTATGTCATGCTATACATATTATATGGGTCCACAATTTTTTACCCCAGAATGTTTACAATTATTTAGAAGGTAACTGCGCTCCATCCTCCTACGCTTTGTCTCAGCAGCCAAAAAGCGGAAGAACTCTTCCCCTGGCCACAAGATCATGGAAAAGATCAACGGAATGGTTTATTGTGCTTGCGTGGTGCTGCCCCATGCTAAAGCTGGCCATACACATTAGACTTATTTTGGCTGACCCCTCCAATAACGACGGATATGGCCAAAGGTCTAATTTGTATGGTGGTACTAGCGACTGATGGATGGGAGAGATGTCAATTAGGTATGTTCAATTTTGGACTGCCAACTGCATTGCTCTCCCTGAGATAAGCTGCTGGCCGATGTGTCAGTTGGTGGCTTTCTCATAGAGAACACAGGAGCGATTGGGTGGGAGTACGGGATAGTCGGCTGAGATGGCCGTTGACCAAACGATCTTTCAGCCGATAGCCATCTAATGGCCATTTATGGCTTAAATCTAAAACACAAGATATAAGGACAGCTGAGCACAGTATTGCAGTCTGCCATTTAATCAGTGCAATAGACTTTAGCAGGGCGGATACACAACAATCCAGGTGGCACAAAGTGTTGGGCACAACTCCTTCCCTCACCAGTCGGGCCCAATATGATCTAACAATCATCATTTATCTACTGTATAGGTGATCATTTCTGTTGACCCAAATACTCTTTTAAAGGGAATGTTCATCTTTGAACGTTTTTAGTGTCTGAATAAGCTGGTAGGTCGAAACCCTGAATTAGGCTTGGTGCATGAGGAGTGCTGCTTAAAGGATTTATACATTATCTTAAAGTGCTGTTTTTTTATGGTAGTAAAATATTTTGGACCTAAAGAAACAATCATTACTGTTTCAAATAATGGTTGGTTGGATGTCTGTTTGTCTTGTAGAATTGGCGTTGGAGAATAAATCCCCTGGATGCTGCATATTGTGGAGAAACTGTTTTTCCGATTCATGGTGGTTTAAATGGAAACATCTATCTTATGAGAACTGTTCACAGCCTATAAAAAACAACTGGCTCATGACTGACGTGTGGTTATCGAAATTTTCAATTATCTTATGATTTGATATTGTATTTATTGTGACTTTTCTTTTTTTTTTAGGATTTCGGCATAATTATTGTGCACCTGCTTCATAGGAGATTACTATGTATTATTGAAACTACTGTAATATTAGTATATTACATATTGAAGCTACGTGCATACAAGTATATAAAAAAGAAATTGTATGATTTTCATCCAGAAAAAAACTGAAAATCTTTCATTTTATTGTCATCCGTATGAAATCCGTTTTTATAAAAATTTACAAGATCAAATATAGCTTCCTATGTTAAAGAACTGCAATATATCCTTAAAAATCGAATGCTGCCTAGATGATCCATATGGGATCCAATTTATTTTTTTTACGCATTCATGGACTTGAATAGGTGAATCTTATGAAACATATGGTCTATGGGGGAAAATGGTTGTAGTATTGTCCGTGTTAGGTCAGTTTTTTCACAGACATCCCTCGAGCCTTACTAAGTATATTGCTCACATATTTGTTGCAAATCACTTCATTTGTGGGCTGTATATTTGCATCACCCGCTGACTGATTATATCCCTATGTGACCATATAACAATTCTTGGTTATTATCCTAATATTGGTCCTCAGAAAGGCTTACCTTATTTCCATGTGCTTAGAGTCAAGGTTCAAGAGCATCACCAAGGATCACAGGCGTGACTTCACTTAATTCTATTGTTTTATGACATACAGTAGCTTCTTACAAATTAAACTGTAACATAAATCTCAAAAAAGGAATATTAGCTCAACTGAGGTGTGTAAAACCCAATCAACCAGGAGAGGGTTGATCATTGCCTTAAAGGGTGGTCCAGTCTTAAATTACAAGTCTGCATTCACACTATGTGAATGAGATTTACATACTCCTGGTCACATTCTGATTTCTTGGGCGTAGCCTCGCTTAATGCAAGAGTATTGAGAGAGGCCAGAAATAGTCTAGTTGAAATGTAGCCAGGAGTATGCAAATCACATACCAGCAGACACATGACTGCCATTCCCAGCATCGTAGAATCCTGACAGCATGCAGTGAACACGATATGAGGATTCACAAGTCTGCAGCCGCATAGAGTGACTGTAGACTTGTTGCTTAAGATTGGACAACCCCTTTAAATATAAGCAAGGGGACAGACAAAGTTATTTTCTCAAATGACTTTTCTTGTCTTAAGAGTTTGCTGCCCATGAAGAGACAATGATCTGTAGCTGACAAGGGAGCTATCGCTATTTCCATTTTAACCAATACATGATTTCCAGTTTCACTATATGCAGATCAGACTGGAGTTGTAAAAAAGCTTCCTGCAGGAATTTTAGAGCTATCATTTTGCTACGAGGGGCTTTTTTAAACAGATAGCTATCAAGTGGAGTAAATTTATAACGCTTGGTTCTGGGCATTGACCCCACCCCATTGTTAATTTATGGCACTAGTTAAATCTGCTTCTCCTGCAATCTAGTGAGACAAGTCCAGTCCCCATCTATCAAACACACCCAGAAACTCTGGATAGAAGACAGAGGCAGTTGATAACCACTTCTGTCTTCTTCTTTTTTATTACATTGTGCTCAATTAGCATTATGCAGGAAACAGAAGCATTGGTACTGTGATGCTTCTGTAGGACCTAGCATTATCAGTACATGACCACCAGGTCTCTGTTGGCATAGCAAAGCTGTTGGAACCCAGCAAACTCAGATCAGCTCTGCCAGTGAATACTGGCACAAGGGGCCATGTTACCCCTGTAACTGGGGTTCCAATGTATGCCCCAGTTATATTGTTCATTTTTTTCTAGTGTAGGAAAAAATTACTTCCCACAAACTTTTTATGATCTCTTGGGGGAAAACGTATGTAAAAAGTAAATGCATAAAACATCTGCAAACAAGAAAAAAAAAATGTAATAAAAAGGCCCCACTACACAAAATGAAAATAAATCAGTTTTTTATTATACACTGTATAAAATATGTAGCTCCAGCTTCCCTACATGCTATTCCTCACCCCCAACAGGGACTCACTCACCGTCGCTGCCCCGTCCCGCACTTGCTCCTCCCTCATCCTCTTTCCTTTCCCAGGCACTGTGCTTAGGGTGGGCATCCACTCCTTTCTTCTTAAAGGGGTGGTGAACGCTGTCCTAATGTGTCCCAAGCCATTGGGTTGAAGATAATTATTATTTAAGGCACCTCCACCTGCATGGAGGTGCCTGTGCAACGTTGTTAGTCTATTTCCGAAGCAGGCTTGCTAGTTCTCAGGTACCTTTCCATTAATTCTGCTAGAGTCTACCTGTTCCTAGTCCGACCTGCTGGTTCTTGCCTTGTTTCAATTTGCCCTTGCTATTACCTGCCTTGTCAGTCTCTATTGCAGCCAGAACCGGCTGCACCTGCCGTGCCACTCTGTATATAAGCCGAAACCACCTGCGCCTGCCTTATCAGTCTATATATCAGCCGGACCCATCTGCATTTGTGGTTTCTTTACCTGTTGTGCCTGCCTGTATCAGCTGTTTTGTCTTACTGGACAGTTCCAACAACCAGTCCCTTGGGGGTCAGCTGCCATGCGTCCATGGTCTGTCCTTGAGTAGCACCTGCTGTTCACAGGGACCCAAGCCTAACCCCACCAACAGGGCCTCTAGTGAAGAGTCAGGTGCTCACCTAGTCACACCCCTCCAGGCCCTCTTCGGACCACGACACAGAGGTTCCACCACTCCCACAACAAAATACATTTTATTACATACATGCAACAAAAAACAAGCAAGCTACTTTAAATTAGGTATCCACACAACTAAATTATTCGGTGTAAAACGTAAACAATAAAAAACCTCAAACAAAAATAGCTTTTTTCTATATTTTAGTGGCAATAATTTGTATGGACTCCAGAACAGCATTAAAAAAACCTTTTATCAATTTTTGCGGCATAAAACCAGCTTGATACAGCCACATCACTGAAAAGCAAGCACAAAACAATTATGGTGACTTCTGAACTCCAGAAAACAACAGGTCTGTCTGAAATATGAAACAGTGAAAAAGTGTATTAAAGAATGGCTGCAAAGAGAGTGTAACTTATTACAAGTCTGATAATAAAAATATTCTACTATAGAAAATGCCAATGAGACACTACCATCAATCAGTTAGACAAAATAATAGACAAGTAAGGGCTGCATAACTAAACACTGCCCTCTGTAGGTGATATAGAACTGAACACTATTCTCAAAGTCAGAAACTATACAAAATACGTGAATGATTCTTAAAAAAACACAATTGTCTGTGACTTCTATAAGTCCCATTGACAATTAGATTAAATATTAGAATACAGAGCAGCGATAGATCGAGGAAAACAAGTGAAGACAAAGAAGATCTTTCTATTCCTTGAACACTGCTGATGGTATCAATGAAGAGTGGTGCAACATGGACACTTGGGGTCCATGGTGGCTTCTTATTTCTCCTGACCAAGTTTATGATAAAGAAATAAATATGGACACTCGTATCTGTCTGCTAATTTCGTGAAGAACTCCAATTTCTCAAATTCTCATTCAGGTATATACAGCATACACGTGGCTGACAGTAGAGCAAACATTTTTTCCAAAGTTGGTCTTCATGTACCAGTTATGTTGCTGTATCATTTCTCAAAAGGAAAGGTAGGGGTAGACATACTGAGGTGCTTGAAAAGTTGTAAGCCCTTCAAAATTTTCTGTGTTTCTGCATAAATTTTACCTAAAACTACATCATACTGTATTTTCACACAAGTCCTAAAAGTAAATAAAGAGAACCAACCCAAATAAACTGGGTCAAATATATTAGAGCCTGTCATTTTATCAATAAGGAAAATCTTCCCATATCATAAGTATGTGAGTGAACATAGTATGTGAAGCTTTGCTTTCAGCATCTGGTGTGAATCATCTTGCGCTGCAATAACTGATCTAAATGTTTTTAGCAAATGTTAATAGGTCCTGCAGATCGGCTTACAATAATTATTGGCCATTTTTCACTGCAAAACAACTTTAACTCTTATGTTGGTGGGTTTTCTCCCATGAACTGCTCCCTTCAGGTACTACTGTGAGCAAGTGGCAGGATGCAGTGACGCAGGGAGGCAGAGCAAGGGTTAACAAAGAAACAATTTAATTGGAACAATAGAGAAACTCCTCGCAGGGAGAAAACGGTTAAATTGAAAAGGAGAAATCAAACTTATCGTGTCTTAAAGAGCTGCCGAAGTCCCGGTGTCAAATGTGGGCTGCTGTGATCTGGCCGGCAGAGGAGATCACAATTTAATGTCCTGCAGCCGTCTTCTCACCTCTCTGCACGAGCACGGTCTCATTTACAGCCTGGTGCACGGTGCTCTCCAATCTCACCATCCCGCCTGTGCGTCCAAGGGGAGTTGGCCGCAGCATGTCGCGGCGCTGATGCTTGGGGTGCGGAGAGCGCTGCTCACCCCGCTGCGCTCTCTCTGATGGCAGGAAACTGACTGCCGGGCCTGTCCGGTCCTCTATGTCTTCTCCCGGGCAACATGGGACGCAGCTTCAACAGTTCTGGATCCGGCTCAATACAGGTACCGCAGCCCGGTCCATCTCCTTACACTACCACAAAATTTCTATAGGATTAAGGACGGGACTTTGATTTGACCATTCCAAAACTTTAACTTTTCCTTTGAGATTCAGCTCATGATCAGATGTATTGACTAGTGATGAGTTGAGTTGAGCGAATTTGTTCGGATTTGGTTCCAAAAACTATCAGCGTCGAATATTGTTTTTGCAATATTCACCGAACACAGCCAAATATTATTAGAGTCAGTGGGAGTAGACATTACCGAATATGTTCTGAACCAATCACCAAACATACATTTGGCACAAAGATGGTACCAGTATGGCACGAATGTGGCAAATTCAGATTTGGCGATCAAAGCCAAACAAATTCGCTCAACTCTAATTGAGCAAACGTGCTCAGATAAGGTGTTATCCGAGCATGCTCGTGTACTAACCGAGTGCCTTCGGCGTGCTCGAAAAATATGTAAACAGGCAATAAACAGGCAATCCCCTGCATGTGTTATGGCTGTCGAACAGCCATGAGACATCCAGCCGCAAGGACTAGAATATACTTTTTGAGCAAGCCGAAGACACTCGGTTAGTTAGCACACAAGATTGCTCAGATAACACCTTATCCAAGCACTTTCGCTCATCACTAGTATGACTCCTGACATTTTTCTTTTGAATTTATTTGCTGGTATAATTTAGAATTCATTGTTCTATTAATGATGGCAAGCCATACCAAGCACAACAGGCTCAAATCATGATACTACCACCATCGTTAGTTGCCAGTTCTCAGTAAATGTAATCATAAACTAATGTATTCCTATGTAATGTTTGCATCACAATGTACACTTCTGTGATTGTGTTAGCTGTGATCATCTGCCCAATACTTATGCATGTTATTTGTATTCCTTGTAGGTTTACCGCACATGTTCTATACTCTTCAAAAATAAACAAGTTAGACTACAGAGAACAGTCTGCTTATTTTGGAAGACAGAGCTGTGGTTTATGCTGTATGCTGCACTGCACATCGTGTCAGCGTTCCTGAAGGCAGAATAGTAAAACAGATTGCCATACACCTGCGACAGTGGATTCAGGCTATAAGGGACCGCTATCACCCAGACTGCTCCGCACATGGGTACTACAGCAGCCGCAGGAGACAAACCAAGGGCTCAGTAAAGGACCACCGGTGATTGCATAGACTTACGGGACTGCTAACACCCACACTGCTCCGCATATGGGTATCACAGAGGCCGCCATACAGCCACAGAACACTACCGCAGCCCGCCAAGAAGTGCTACATCTTCCCCGCCACGCGGAAGCTGCCATACATAGACTGTTTCTCACCAATATACTAAGCAGTACTCAGATAAACACACTATGTCTCGGAAAAGTACATCCTCACTCAAAACAAGGTCACGGGCAAGCTCCAGCAGGTCGTCCTTAGCAGAGCTAGCTGCTGTCGCTCGCGCCGAGGCCGAAGCAGCCAAAGCGAGATCCTCCTTCGCCGAAAGAGAGATGCATCTAAAGCTGAGACAAGCAGATCAAGATACAGAAACCGCATGCCTGCAAGATGAAACCGTACATTTGCAGGCAGAGAGAGAAGCGGAAACTGCACGTTTGCAAGCAGAGCTAGAAAGACTTGCGGCAGACAAAGAGACAGCAGCTGCAATAGCTAAAGCAGAGTGCTTGGAAGCTATGAAGAATCCTGATTCTGTGAGACATAGCAGCATTCTCGGACCTGATCTAGATCAGCAAGATCCAGCGCAACAAATTGCAGAGTACGTCCGTCAACATTCCAGCGTAGATGACAGCCCTGGCACATCATATCGATCAGCCCATGCCGATTACCTGCGATCCAACCCCGAGCTTCACTACCATAGGCGAGGAGAGGTCCAGCACAGAGATGTCGACCGCAGCTACCGTTCCACTGAAAAGAAGGTACAGCTCCCATCTCACCTTAAAGAGACATCTTCTTCACCAACAAGGTACCGCACAGATTATCCGGAGTCACAAGTGTCTTACAGGTATGGTGATGCACCAGACACTAGACATGACTATCACACACCGGTTCATGCCAGCACTGATGGAGCCATCAAGGACTTTGCAAAGTTCCTTGCCCGCCAAGATCTGGTTACAAAGGGACTTGTAAAGTTCACTGACAAACCCGAGAACTATCGGTCATGGCGAGCCTCGTTCCGGAACTCCATTCATGGTCTGGACCTTTCTTGTGGTGAGGAGTTAGATGACCTGGTGAAGTGGCTCGGAAGTGAGTCAGTCGAGCATGCCAAAAGACTGAGAGACATTAATGTAAAGCATCCTCGCACAGCCCTACATAAGGTGTGGGAAAGACTCGAAGAATGCTATGGGGCAGTAGAAGTCATAGAGAATGCTTTATATAAAAGAATTGAGGATTTTCCTAAGATAGGACCTAAAGGTTATCTAAAGCTTAGAGAACTGAGAGATTTGTTGAATGAGTTGCAGGTTGCTCAGCAGGAAGGAAACTTGCCCGGATTGGCATTCTTAGATACCGCTAGGGGTGTCAATCTGATAGTACAGAACCTTCCTTACAACCTACAAGAAAAGTGGATTACATGTGGTTCAGAGTATAAAAACAATCATAATGTATCATTTCCTCCTTTCAATGTATTTGTTGATTGTCACCAAACAATCTAGGATTAGAAATGACCCTAGTTTTGATTTTACTCTGTTGTGTTCCACTGCCACTGGTGTCAAACCCGGTAAGACACCCGTGGCAGTCCACAAAACTAACATTGATTCCAGAGGCCCTCCTCACAAGGTGAATAAAACCCCTCCAGACGAGAGCAAACCTCAGTATGTCAGTAAATATTGTCCTCTACACAAGAAACCACATCCTCTACTAAAATGCAGAGCCTTCAGAGAGAAGTCTTTAGAGGATCGTAAAGGTTTCCTCAAGGAGAACATCTGCTTCAAATGTTGTGCCGCAACCTCTCACTTCGCCAGGAACTGTGAAGCTAGCGTGAAATGTGCAGAATGCAGCAGCACGGATCACAATACAGCCTTGCACCCTGGATCACCTCCACGAGTGTTATCGCAAGCAGAGGAGCATGATGGAAAGCAGAAACACACTGACGAAGACACCCTAGATGTCAGCTCTAAATGTACTGAGATCTGTAGAGGACTCACAGGAGGAATGTCCTGTTCAAAAATCTGCCTTGTCCGAGTTTATCCCGCAGGCCGCAAGGACAAAGCCTTCAAGATTTATGCAATCCTGGATGACCAAAGTAACAGGTCTCTAGCCAGGTCCATCTTCTTTGACAACTTCAGCATTGTAGGCCCTGGTTCTCCCTACACCCTGAGAACATGTTCAGGTACCGTAGAGACATCAGGGAGAAAAGCAACCGGATACAAAGTGAAGTCAATAGATGGCCAGACTTGCCTATCACTACCGACCATCCTGGAGCGCAACCAGATTCCTGACAACAGATCAGAAATACCTTCACGGGAGGTGGCGACATATCACCCCCATCTAAAGCGTATAGCCCACCTGATACCTGAACTAGATCCAGGAACCCCAATAGCTCTACTTCTGGGAAGAGATATACTACAAGTCCACAAGGCTAGAGAATGTATAAACGGTTCCAGGAATGCTCTGTACGCAGAGGCACGACCTTGGATGGGTCATTATAGGAGACGTCTGCCTAGGAGGAGCCCACAAGCCGGCCTTAGTTGACAGCATGCTTACCAATACTCTTGAAAATGGATGTCCGTCTCTCTTCCAGCCATGTAAGAGTAGCTTCCTGGTAAAAGAGTTGCCACACAATGCTCCTCTACCTTGTCCATTAGCTGATCCTTCCTGTGAAGACCACTCATGTGACGGCATACATACTACATATATACTACATACATACTACATACATACATACATACATACATACTACATACATACTACATACATACATACATACTACATACTACATACATACTACATACATACATACTACATACATACTACATACATACTACATATATACATACTACATACATACTACATACATACTACATACATACATACTACATACATACTACATATATACTACATTCATACAACATACATATATACTACATACATACAACATACATACTACATATATACATACTACATACATGCTACATACATACTACATATATACAACATTCATACAACATACATACATACATGCTACATATATACAACATACATATATACTACATACATGCTACATATATACTACATTCATACAACATACATACATACTACATACATGCTTCATATATACTACATTCATACAACGTACAGTGGTGTTCAAAAGTCCTGCATAGGCATAGGATAAATTGATTTTTCAAGTTTTAAACGTTTTCTGTCGAATATCTTCGATGCTAATATGACATATTATATATGGTTTTGTTCAGAATACAATTTTGCATTCTCTCCCTGTAATATTTTTAGCTTTTGAAGCAGTTTTGCCTGAAATTATTGCAACAATATGGGAATTGAAATCTGGTTGGCCCAGAAAGTCAACTAAAAGGGAGGATAGAGTACTGATAAGAACATCCCTTGCCAATCGAAAGCTCACCTCTCCTCAGCTTCTGCGAGAATGGCAAGAAAAGTGCAATATTGAGGTAGCAACATCAACTGTTAGGAAGAGATGTTTGGAAGTAGGATTGAGAGGGTGCAAGGCCCGAAAGAAGCCATTGATGACAGCCATACAAAGACAAAGGCGAAAACTGTGGGCATTGAAATATTTAAAATGGAGGAAGGAGTGGGAAAAAGTGCTATTTAGTGATGAAAGCACTTTTTGCATTTTAGGAAATGATGGCAAGTCTTATGTGAGAAGGTTCCCACATGAAGAGTACAAGCCAGAGTGTTTGAGCTTCTCTGTGAAACATCTGATGAAAGTAATGGTCTGGGGCTGTATGGCAGCCAATGGTGTGGGAAGGCTTCATATTGTGGAGGGCATGGTTAATGCAAAAAAATACATAGACATCCTTAGGCGTCTTTCACACTTCCGTTTTTGACAATCAGTCAAGATCCGCCAATTTTGAAAAAAATCGGATCCGCCATTTTTCTTTGCGGATCGGTTTTTTTCCCCACTGACTTTCATTATTGGCGGATCCTGACTGATTGCCGTCCGTTGCATCCGTTTTTTTGAGGATCCGCCACAATGTTAGTGTCCGTCAACATCCTCAAAGATTTCCAAACGAAGCTTGCAACGTTTTTTTGGCCGGCGGATCCTCCAGACAAAAAAAATTCATTCTCTCTCTCTCTCTCTCTCTCTCTCTCCGGCCAGCGGTTCCTTTAAATTTCCTCATTTTCAGGATCCGTCTAAAACGGATCCTGTGCCATCCGTTCACATCAGTTGAGAACGGTTCCGCTTGTCCGCCTTTTTGGCGGATTTTAACTGATGCAAATAACTGAAGTGTGAAAGAGGCCTTAGTAAGAAAATGCTGCCTTCTGCTCAACGCCTGTTTTCAGGGGATTATATCTTCCTGGATGATAATGCTCCTTGTCACAGAGCTAAGACAG
Organism: Dendrobates tinctorius; assembly: GCF_039654945.1. Lineage (NCBI taxonomy): Eukaryota > Metazoa > Chordata > Amphibia > Anura > Dendrobatidae > Dendrobates > Dendrobates tinctorius. Next base: position 2,435,829 of record NW_027361832.1, on the reverse strand, counting down.
TAATGGAATGGAAAAAAAAGAACAAGGTGGCTACTATTGACTGGCCAGCTCAGTCCCCGGACCTCAATCCAATTGAAAATTTGTGGCACAAGGTATCATTAGAGATATCTAGAAAACAGCCAAGGACCAAGAGTGAGTTGATTGAGGCTCTGATACAGGCTCAAGAGCAAAGGCTGGCCAATGAAGTATTAGAAGCTAAAGATGCACTCAAAAGGCCCTTTTCAGGACGCTGAATTAAATAAAAAATAAATCTTAAAAAGTAAAATTTAAGTCTGTGTGAACTTGCATTGGAAGTTAATGAACTTAGAAACCTGTTCACCATTCTACACACTGTACTGTACTGGTGTAGGTATGGTTATGCTGTAAAAAAAAATTATCAAAAATGTGCATACCATAACAATTTATACACTTGGGACATTCAAAAATGAGTATGGCATACAATGAGGGATTACAAAAACATATATTCCACCAGTTTCACTGTAGAGAGGCAGAAGTATGAAACATATAGTTTTCTTCACACCTATGCAGGACTTTTGAACAACACTGTATATACTACATACAACATACATACATAGTACATACATACTACATACATACTACATATATACTACATTCATACAACATACATACATACATACAACATGCTACAGACATACAACATACATACTGCATACAATACATTCATACAATACATACATAGACATTTATGGCAAATGCTGCGTGGGAACTTTTTCACACAGCAATGCCAAAAGTGAGACTAGGGACTATTTTTTTTACAGTGGTGGAGGAATACAGTGCGGAAGGATACCTACCTCCCGACACTGGATTCCTTGAGCCCCTAGAGAGCGGTCGCATCAGCTGATGCTGCTGCTCTCCACGGGAGATCGGCGTGGGACACGCGTGGATTTCTGCGGATCAGGGAGTATATGGCTTGTTTGTTATTTTCAGATTTTTCCTTAGATGACACTGGCTTCGGGGAACAATGTGACAAGTATTGGTGAGTATGTACTCTATGTTATATGTACTGTATGTCTATGTATGTATTGTATGAATGTATGTATGTTGTATGTATGCAGTATGTAGTATGTATGTATGTTGTATGTCTGTAGCATGTTGTATGTATGTAGTATGTATGCAGCATGTATGTAGAATATATGTATGTTGCATGAATGTAGTATATATGAAGCATGTATGTAGTATGTATGTATGTATGTTGCATGAATGTAGTATATATGTAGCATGTATGTAGTATGTATGTATGTTGTATGAATGTAGTATATATGTAGCATGTATGTAGTATGTATGTAGTATGTATGTACTATGTATGTATGTTGTATGCAGTATGTATGTTGTATGAATGTAGTATATATGAAGCATGTATGTAGTATGTAGTATGTATGTATGTATGTTGTATGAATGTAGTATATATGAAGCATGTATGTAGTATGTATGTTGCATGTAGTATATATGTAGTATGTAGTATATATGTAGCATGTATGTAGTATGTAGTATATATGTATGTTGTATATATGTAGCATGTATGTATGTATGTTGTATGAATGTTGTATATATGTAGCATGTATGTAGCATGTATGTAGTATGTATGTAGTATGTAGTATATATGTATGTTTTATGTATGTAGTATGTATATATGTAGTATGTATGTAGCATGTATGTAGTATGTATGTAGTATGTATGTAGTATATATGTATGTTGTATGTATGTATGTAGTATGTATGTAGTATGTATATATGTAGTATATATGTAGCATGTATGTAGTATGTATGTAGTATGTATGTTCTATGTATGTATGTTGTATGCAGTATGTATGTTGTATGAATGTAGTATATATGAAGCATGTATGTAGTATGTAGTATGTATGTATGTATGTTGTATGAATGTAGTATATATGAAGCATGTATGTAGTATGTATGTTGCATGTAGTATATATGTAGTATGTAGTATATATGTAGCATGTATGTAGTATGTAGTATATATGTATGTTGTATATATGTAGCATGTATGTATGTTGTATGAATGTTGTATATATGTAGCATGTATGTAGCATGTATGTAGTATGTATGTAGTATGTAGTATATATGTATGTTTTATGTATGTAGTATGTATATATGTAGTATGTATGTAGCATGTATGTAGTATGTATGTAGTATGGATGTAGTATATATGTATGTTGTATGTATGTATGTAGTATGTATGTAGTATGTATGTAGTATGTATATATGTAGTATGTATGTAGCATGTATGTAGTATATATGTAGTATATATGTATGTTGTACGAATGTAGTATATATGTAGTATGTATGTAGTATGTATATAGTATGTATGTAGTATGTATATATATAGCATGTATGTAGCATGTATGTAGTATGTATGTAGTATATATGTATGTTGTATGTATGTAGTATGCATGTAGTATGTAAGTATGTAGTATGTATGTTGTATGTAGTATGTATATAGTATGTATGTAGTATATATGTATGTTGTATGTATGTAGTATGTATGTAGTATGTATATATGTAGTATGTATGTAGCATGTATGTGGTATGTATGTAGTATATATGTATGTTGTATGTATGTAGTATGTATGTAGTATGTATATATGTAGTATGTATGTAGCATGTATGTGGTATGTATGTAGTATGTATGTATTATGTATGTAGTATGTATATAGTATGTATGTAGTATGTATGTAGTATATATGTATGTTGTATGTATGTAGTATGTATGTAGAATGTATGTTGCATGTATGTAGTATGTATGTATGTAGTATGTATGTAGTATGTATGTAGCATGTATGTAGCATGTATGTAGTATATATGTATGTTGTATGTATGTAGTAAGTATGTTTGTAGTATGTTTTTGTTTTTTTTTACATTCAACACATTAGCCGGATGATGGGACTACTACTGTCCCATCATTGGCTAATGTGTCAATCACTGTCAGTGTAGCAGGCATCGCCCGATGGGACTTGTAGTCCCATCGGACGATGCCTGCACACATACAAGACCCCCGGCAGGCCCGCACAGACCACCGGCAGCTGGCACAAGCCCCCCGGCAGGCCTGTACAGACCCCCGGCAGCCCGCACAGACCCCCGGCAGGCCCGCACAGACCACCGGCAGCCGGCACAGGCACCCGGCAGTTGGCACAGACCCCCGAGAGGCCCGAACAGACCACCGGCAGTCGGCACAGACCCCCCGCAGTCGGCACAGACCGCGCATCATGATGCGCACAGACCGCGCATCATGATGACATCATTTCAGCAGCCAATCACAGCCATGCCAATAGTTAACATGCCTAACAGGATGTGCCCACACTTCTGAGGATTCCCATTGGCTGAATCAAATCGAGCAGGCTGATAGCTTTATGGGAACTTCCGATTCCGGTATCCGATACGAAAAAAGTATCGGAAGTCAGTATCGGAATTCCGATACAGCTAATATCGGCCAATACACGATACTTGCGGTATCGGAAAGCTCAACACTAGTTGGCACCATTGCAAACACGCATTTACCGCTCCGAACCTGGAAAATGCCAAAAACATGATAATTCGTACCATACAACACGATGTTACGCCAAAAAAATAGACAACTTCAACAAAGGTCAACCCATTTCTAGAGACAGCGTCTTGAAAAAGCTTGATCCAACATTTGACCAAAACGAGCTGATATGAATTGGAGGTCGTCTTCAGGAAGCCAAGGTGGAATTCGTGGAAAAACAGCCTGCAATAATTCCTGGCCATCATCATGTGACTATTCTGCTCTTACAGCACCATCATGTTTTGGTGAAACATCAGGGCCGATTGTTTACCGAAGGGAAACTATGAACTGCTGGACTATGGATAGTCGGAGCAAAGAGATGTGTGAGTAAACTCATCTTCAACTGTGTGACTTGTCGCAAACTCCGCGGCGCGACTCAAAGCCCAAAGATGGCCAATCTCCCATCAGACAGACTTAGTATGAATCCTCCCTTTACCAATGTTGGACTGGATGTATTCGGGCCGTGGTCTGTGGTTGCACGGCATACTAGAAGAGTCCAAGCCAATGCAAAACGCTGGGCAGTTATGTTTACCTGCATGTCCATCAGAGCTGTCCGCATCGAAGTGATTGAATCCATGGACACATCAAGTTTCATAAATGCACTCCGACGCTTCATTGCCATCAGAGGCACCGTGAAACACATTCGCTCTGACAGAGGCACAAATTTCGTAGGAGCAGTGAAAGAACTCCAGATTCCTTCCAACCTAGACATTACCAGTGTGGAAAGATACCTGAGTGAACAGGGATGTACCTGAACCTTCAATTTACCACACTCTTCTCACATGGGAGGTGCTTGGGAGAGGATGATAGGAATAGCACGCAGAATCTTAAACTCTATCTTCTTGCAAGAAGGTAGCACAAGACTCACACACGAAGGTTTGACTACATTTTGGCAGAAGTTTCGGCCATCATAAATGTCAGACCATTGACTGCACTCTCTAGTGATGCTGAAGATCCAACCATTCTCACTCCCGCCATGTTACTCACTCAGAAAACTGACACTCCTAGAGCTCCACTGGGAGAATTCAGCAGCAAGGACCTCTACGGACGTCAATGGAGACAAGTTCAATTTCTCTCCAATACTTTCTGGGACAGATGGAGAAAGCAATACCTCTCCACCTTACAGCCTAGGAAGAAGTGGCAGATTGACAAACCGAACATCAAACCCGGTGATATTGTGCTCATGAAGGACAGTCAGTCACATCGAAATGAGTGGCCTCTGGGCCTCATCACCAAGGTGTTCCCAAGCAAAGATGAGAAGGTGCGCAAGGTCGAGGTCAAAGTATGGAAGGCTGGGGAGAATAAACTATTCCTCAGACCAGCTAATTCTATTGCTTTCGCCTAAAGAGCCTGTAAGTGGCATCAGTTGATGCCAAGCGGGGAGTGTCCTGCCTTCTGATATAGGGCAGTCTGTTTGTGTTATGTGCTCTGAATAACGCATGTTTGTATTATGTGCTGGGTTAATTATAGCACCATCTAGTGGTGGCTGAATTTATAGCAGTGTCTTTGATAGCATTATATAATCTGTGCCTTTAACAGAAGTAATGCAATTGGATTGAAGCAGTGTTTTGTGGGAAGGAAGCAATGTATTCTGGGATGAAGAAGGGCCATTTTGCTTCTGTGTATATTATAGGATGCACGTGTTTACCTGTCCTCCATCTTAATTCTCCAACTTGAATTTGTTATCCGCTTAAAGCATATCTGGTAAGCTTAATCTTTCTTGCAATGCAGTGATTCAGAGAGGTGTTATTTACTGTCTAGCAGCCAAGAGATGTCATTAACCCCTTAGTTGCCGGTTCTCAGTAAAAGTAATCATAAACTAATGTATTCCTATGTAATGTTTGCATCACAATGTACACTTCTGTGATTGTGTTAGCTGTGATCATCTGCCCAATACTTATGCATGTTATTTGTATTCCTTGTAGGTTTACCGTGCATGTTCTATACTCTTCACAAACAAACAAGTTAGACTACAGAGAATAGTCTGCTTATTTTGGAAGACAGAGCTGTGGTTTATGCTGTATGCTGGATTGCACATCTTGTCAGAGTGCCTGAAGGCAGAATAACAGACACTCTCCATATCCAGGTCTCCAGCTTTTTTTTAACCTTTCAAGTAATCAATTTAAGAAAAATGATAGCAATCTAAATCTTAAAATTATTTATTGAATTTATTGAGGTTGGGCAATTGTGTGAAAGTGTTTTTTTTGTTTATTTTGCATGGATTATATACATTGCACATTTTAGAGGCAATTCCCTGTAAAACTATGAAAGTGACTTGAGTGGTTGAAAGGAATAATACCGAAAAAAAAGCAATTCCAAGTGGAACTAAAGTACAATAAAACACAAAATCCCGGTTTGGTCATTTATGAAGGGATTAAGAAAAGTCATAAATGCCACATACCTATTAAAGTTACACATGCTGGTATTACCAATTCTGATCAAGGTTTGTTGTATATATTACCTCCCTTTATATCCTGCTCATACAAGATTAACTTAAAAAAAAACTAAAAAACTAATAAACTTATAAAGTGTGACATCACTAAGAGCTGTCATCTCTCAAGTTTTGGTCTCAAATCTATATACAGAATAAATTGAAAAATGATGCCTTATCTATATTAAAATATGCTCTGCTTTACAATAAATCTGTTAGGGTATGTTCACACTGCTTTTTTTCTGTGTTTTTTTCGCATGAAACAAACTGTTGGCAGTAAAAACACTATATACATTATTCATGTTTTCATGCGATTTTTAATATGCTTTGGATGTTTTTTACGTATTCAGATGAATTGGTAAAAAAAACACAGGAAAAACCCTGAAAGAATTGACATGCTGCGATAGAAAAAAAACGCAATGCAGCTCAAAAAAATGCACCTTGTGAATGAGATTTTAGTTAAAGCTCAATTATTCCGTTATCATTGTAAAACATTTTTTCTGCACGGAAAAAAATATGCAGCAAAAATGCCAAGTATGAACAAGCCCTTATTGTTATTTTCATATTTATCACATAGAAACTAGTTGCAACTAATCAAAGCCCAGTCATGATCACTCTTATTTGATACCCCACTTATTGCACTTCCTATTTATATTTATCTCATATCTAATACATTAGGTTTAAAAATATAAAAGTTTAAATCATTTCCCGTTGACTACTTTTTCTATTAAAAAAACTCTTTTTTTAAAACTGTTATACTGACGTACCATATTTTTCGGACTATAAGACAGACTTTTTTGCTCCATAAATGTGGAAGAAAAGGGGGGGTGCGTCTTATAGTCCAGATGTACCGGCTCTGGATGTGGTGGGGAAGTGGGGGAACGGTATCCGTGGAGCAGTGGGACACAGGAGGCTGGAGCCGGTGGCTGCGGCTAACTCCTGTTCTCGCTGCTAAAGACAAATGAATATTCACTGCATTCCATGCCCATGGACCCTGCTGACCATAACAGCTTACAGTCTACAGAAGAGAGAAAGGACCTCACTGATCATAAGAGCTTACATTCTACAGGAGAGAGAGGACCCCGCTGACCATAAGAGCTTACAGTCAACAGGAGAGGACTCCACTGACCATAAGAGTTTACACTCTACAGGAGAGAGAGGAACCAGCTGACTATAAGAGCTTACGCTCTACAGGAAAGAGAACCCCACTGACCATAAGAGCTTACACTCTACAGGAGAGAGAGGAACCAGCTGACTATAAGAGCTTACGCTCTACAGGAGAGAGAGGACCCCTCTGACAATAAGAGCTTACGCTCTACAGGAAAGAGAACCCCACTGACAATAAGAGTTTACACTCTACAGGAGAGAGAGGAACCAGCTGACTATAAGAGCTTACGCTCTACAGGAAAGAGAACCCCACTGACCATAAGAGCTTACACTCTACAGGAGAGAGAGGACCTCACTAATCATAAGAGCTTACACTCTACAGGAGAGAGAGAGGACGCCGCTGACAATAAGAACTTACACTCTACAGGATAGAGAGGACCCCACTGACAATAAGAGCTTACGCTCTACAGAAGAGGGACGATGCCGCTGACCATAAGAGCTTACACTCTACAGGAAAGAGAGAGGACCCCGCTGACCATAAGAGCATACACTCTACAGGAGAGAGAGGACCCTGCTGACCATAAGAGCATACACTCTACAAGAGAGAGAGAGGACCCTGCTGACCACAAAAACTTACACTCTACAACAAAGAGAGTCTTACCCAGTGACCCTGGAGATGAAAAACATCTCTGCCGTGGAAACTTTGCTCCACTAGGAATCTCTGATCTGTGATGGCCGAGGCATTCAGCATCACTGTAAAATGTATGATAATCCACTAAGTGTCATATTTGGACGGCATTATTTTATTTATTTTACTCATTTATATAGCGCCATTAATTCCATAGTGCTTTACAGACATTACTGACATTATGGGGACGTCTGTGCGGCTATGAGATAAGAAATTAGCCTTCTCGCTGATGCTTCATCTGTGGGTGAAATGGTGCTTTTTTTGTGTGTGTGAACCGCAAATCAAATCTCAAAGTCTTTGTATTTAAGTGAAACTGGGAATTTCAGGAACTCCGACTTGAACTTGATTCTATACCGAACGATCGGTTAATCACTAGTCCTTAGGTAATTGATGAGAATTTGCCCCTCTTATATTGGTGACATAGTGAAAAGTATGACAGCCATTATAGCTCAACCAGGGTTGCCCAGTGTTTTTCTGAATTACTCTATCTAGCTAAGCTGTGACTAACAACTTCCAGAATAATGTGAATGATATGTTACACGGGACTTTAGTGAAGCTGGTTATAAGGGCGAATGACCAGAGTTTCGCACAAAGAGATTGCATCGGGAGAATATTTTGATAGAATTTGAACATTTTCACGAACAAAATCAAATTCCAGGAACACACTAATTAAGGCTGACACGGTCTTGGAAATTAGGCACAGATGGCAGCAATGTGATCTGTGGCTGGTAGGTAGTCACACTCCTTTCCATATTGGAGAATATTAACGTCTATTTCCAATTCTAAATGAGTCATGCTTGTTTCAACACATTGTCAGTACAATTAAATCTGTAGACTTTGCTAAAAACATAGATTTGTATGAGATTTGTGAGTGGTGATCGTTGTGGACAATGTTTGCCAAATTATGTTTACGTCATCTTGGTCAGTCATTAATTATATTAACCTCTATTGTTCATAAAAGCCCCAAGGAAAAGCAAAAAAAAACAAGTAAAACACTACAAACAATAAATCTGGATCTGATTACTATTTGCTGTTAGTCCTCTTTGGTTAAAACATGATGCATATGGAAAAATATAAAAATATGATGTGACCCAACCACTAGACTAACATTATACCAGCTTGATGCTTGCATTGTTGTCGAAAGGGTTTTGTATAATCTAGTAATACATGTAAATACTGTACATAGGAGCTCAACAAATACTCAGAATCTCCTTTACAAAACAACTGTTTAGTATAAAAGAGTGAATAGAAGAAGGGAGAAAAGGGAGATGCAGCTGCAGGTTTTCACTTAACGTTTTAGTAAACTACAAGAATGGAAGCCGTAAGAGAAAACATATGATTGGGTCAGAGTACAAATGGACAAATCGATGCATAATTAATTAAATTAATTGCTAATGGATTCTTTATATAACTGGGTCAGGGTTAAAAAAAATTATACTCACCTGTCCAAGGTCTGCCACTCTCACTTTGGATAGATCTTCTTTTTGGTCTTCTATTCAGTCTGGATCCTCCAGCACTACCTAAACTTTATGTGCAGCACGTCAATGACATGTGTTGTGTCCCTCATGACTGCATGATGCCTAATTAACTGGACTGAAGAGCATACCAGAGGGAAGATAGAAAAACAAAGACCAAACCCAAAGCAAGCGGAAAACCTTACAGGAAGTTGCAGAAGCCATACAGGTGAGGGATAGGCTTAAAACAGGTGAGTATAATTTGTTTGTTATGGGCTCACCTGGTGAGGTACATCCTCCAAGCCCAAAAATCTGGGCGGGCACACAGGCCATGGGCATCGGTCAGATACAGGTAGCAGTGGTACTTGTGACCGTAGGCAGACAGGAGACCTGGAACCGGCAGCAAAGGTCCTGGAAGCCACAGGCAGACAGGAGACTAGGAACAGGTAGCAGAGGTTCTGGAAGCCACAGGCAGACAGGAGACTGGCAACAAGTAGCAGAGGTTCATTAAGCCTCATGTGGACAGTAAACTGGGAACATTTAGCACAGGTCCTGGAAACCACAGGCATACAGAAGACTGAGAACAGGTAGCACTGGTCTTGGAGGCTGCAGGATACCAGGAAGCTGGTAGCAGAGATTTGGAGGCTGGGAACAAGTACTTGAAACACAGGCAAACCTATAGTCTTATTACCAAGACACAGCTGTGTGCTTTGGTGGGCCTTATATAGGCATAGGTGGATGAGTAAATGGGAATACAGCAGGCTACTTGCAAAGCCCGACATGGAGCACAGAGAGTTTAGCGAGCATCGAGCAAAACACAGACTATGGACAGGTGTGTAACATTTGTATGCCTTTTTAACCCCTTGAAACCTCCAAAGGAAAATAATCGTCTTTTCAGGGGTTATTTAATTTGGACAAAAGTGTTATTCGGAATCTGCTGTCACTCATATTTAGGTCACATGCTGTCCATTTCCTTGTGATCCTCCTTGAGATGGTTCTACTCCTTTTATTAAACTGATAGGACTTGATTTGTAAAGGCACACTCCTGTATAGATAAGACCTCACAGCTCACAATGCATGTCAGACCAAATGAGAATCATGAGGTCAAAGGAACTGGCTAAGGAGCTCAGAGACAGAATTCTAGCAAGGCACAAATCTATGCAAGGTTACAAAAGAATTTCTGTAGTACTCAAGGTTCCTAAGAGTACAGTGGCCTCCATAATCCTTAAATGGAAGAAGTTTGGGACCACCAGATGTCTTCCTAGAGCTGGCCGTCCAGCCAAACTGAGTAATCGTGGGTGAAGAGCCTTGGTGAGAGAGGTAAAGAAGAATCCCAAGATCACTGTGGCTGAGCTCCACTGATGAAGTAGGGAGATGGGAGAAAGTTCCACAAAATCAACTATCACTGCAGCCCTCCACCAATCAGGCCTTTATGGCAGAGTGGCCCGATGGCAGCCTCTAATCAGTACAAGTCAGTGTGAGAAATAACATTCTCTGGTCTGATGAGACAATAATTCTAAGCGGTGATAATTCTAAGCGGTATGTATGGAGAAAACCAGGCACTGCTCATCACCTGCCCAGTACAATCCCAACAGTGAAACATAGTGGTGGCAGCAACATGCTATGGGGGTGTTTTTCAGCTGCAGGGACAGGACAACTGGTTGCAATTGAAGGAAACATGAATGCGGCCAAGTACAGAGATATCCTGGATGAAAACCTCTTCCAGAGTGCTCTGGACCTCAGACTTGGCCGAAGGATCACCTTCCAACAAGACAATTAGGCTATGTGCCCACGTATGCATAAATTTCCTGAGAAAAACCTGACTCCTTCCCAGGAAATCCACAATTTTTTATTTGCAGTTTTATCGCATTTTTTGCTCGTTTTTTTCACGTTTTTTCCAGAGCATCCTTATACAATGAAATCCGCAGATTTTCTGCAAAAATAATGAACATGCTGCGTTTTTTTCCGCAATACATTTTTTTTTTTGCGGAAAACGCATCATGTGCACAAAAGTTGCGGATTTCATTCTAATAATAGAATGCTTAATGTATGCGTCTTTGCTACGTTTTTGCCACGGAAAAAGCACCAAAAACGCAAAAAATCCTGGACGTGTGAACACAGCCTTACCCTAAGCACACAGCTAAAATAACAAAGGAGTGGCTTCAGAACAATTCTGTGACCATTCTTGATGGCCCAGCCAGAGCCCTGACCTAGACCCAATTGAGCATTGCTTTTTTTTTCAGTCAAGATGGGGTGCAGAGTGTACATTAATGAGAAAAAAATGAACTTTTTTGAATTTACTAAATGGCTGCAATGAAACAAAGAGTGAAAAATTTAAAGGGGTCTGAATACTTTCCATACCCACTGTAAGACTGCATTCACACATTCAGGTTTTTTCGCATTTTTGCGGTGTTTTTTACCGCTCGATTTTGCCGCAAAAAAACAGCATCCCTTGCAGTCCTATGGGATTCCGCAATGCTGTGCTAATGCTGTGGATTTTCCCGCGGCGGAATCGCATTGCGGAAAAATATGCAGCATGCTCATTAATTTGCGAAATCGTGGTGATTCCGCCCACATAGGAATGCATTGTTCTGCTTACTTTCCGCATGTGACTGTGCCCATCATGCAAAAAGTAAGCAGAACATTTGAGATTGGTACCCACGGTCCGGAGGAGAGGAGACTGTCTTCCGGGCTGTGGGTACCATATCCCTGTAAAAAACAGAATTAAAATTAAAAAAATCAGGTTATATTCACCTTCCGATGAACCCGCGCAGCGTCCCCAGGCTTCAGCGATACACGCGCTAGCTCCCGTTCCCAGTGATGCATTGCGATGACCTTTGCTGACGTCGCGCATGACGGGGAACGGGACCTGCCGGAGCATCGCGGAGGCCTGGGGACGCTGCGCGGGACGTCGGAAGGTGAATATAACCTGACTTTTTATTTTTTTATTATTTTTAGCATTAGATCTTTTTACTGTTGATGCTGCATAGGCAGCCTAAATAGTAAAAAGTTGGTCACACTCGTCAAACACTATGTTTGACGAGTGGACCAACCTGTCAATCAGATCTCCAAGCGATGCTGCAGATCGCTTGGAAAACACTAGCATTCTGCAAGCTAATTACGCTAGTTTTTCCGCGGGAATTTAAAATGCGATTTCCCTTCGGAATGGAATTCTGGAATTCCCGCAGGAATTCCGCAACGTGTGAACCCAGACTAGGTGTTTCTTTAAAAAAAAAAAGACTCTTTTTCCCAAAGTAAAAATAAAAAAAATCTAACAAATACACATAAGTGGCCTTACCAAGTAGGCAAAAGTCACAAAAGTCCAATCTTTAAAAATGTAAAATGAATTAACCCATATGGTAAGCAGTAAGCACCATTTTTCAGATGCCACACTTTCCCAAAATAAGGCAATAAAAAGCATCAAAACATTGTATGCATCTCAAAATGGTAACCAGAAAAAAACATATAAAATGTTGTGTGAAAAAAAGTAGTAATGACTGTTGGAAGACGTGAAGATAATTAGGTAGTTCAACTTTTTGTATTTTTATGTAAAAAAAAAAAAAAATAATGAATGGATTCCAACATAAATGTAATTATAGGGTACCTTTTATGTTAATCACTCAGTAATTCACAGATTATGAAAGAGAGGTAAATGGCCATAAACTCGTCACTGCAATTACCATCTTGGCTTTGTAATTCATAAGAGTTATAACACTCAAGAAGAACTGTCCTGAGATTTTTCTTTAATTTTATGACATGTTCCAATAACGTAGATTCAAAGATTTAATAGTGCTGTAGACACACATTAGCAAAAACTATATAGCCTCAGAAGATTGCCAAAAAAACAGGGTCCATTTTTAATTAGAGCCATGCGCCTTAACACATTCCGAATCATATATTAAATGGATATTTTTTTTTAAAAGCTTGTAGTTTTCTAACCTCACAAAGTCGAAATGAAGCAATGCAGACCAGTTCCACAGCTGAATAAATGTATTTTCAGAGACTTCATCAGTCAAAATCTGAGTGCACGTCTCTAGTGATGATGTTATGATAGGAAAAACATTCACTTGCCAGTTCTAGATTTATAGAAGACCTTATTACTGGACAAGGAAAAGCATGAGGCATAGGACACGGAAAAGGATCCAGGTCTCTGATTTACATTACGGAGGTGATATGTTAGAGTAGAGAGTAAGATGAAGAACACGCTTTAATGAGCCGGCTTATTTTCCATTACAAATTCATGTATTTGCCAGGAGCGTACTTGCATTTAAAGCCGTTGTTTTTGAAAAATGAGCAATTTCAGAGCTCTCAAATGTTGCTCGGAAAACGGATTGTGAGCTGGAACATCAGATGCAGAAGGGGTCCATGTTGATGAGATGATGAGGATTACAAAATCTTAGAGTAATTTGTTTCACTTAAGGAGGTTCCAAGATGTAGGATCATTTCCTTTTCGATATTAGAGGCTTCTGATTCATTTTTTTCACCTGGAGTCTGGTTGTTTGAAGAGGACAGGGTTGTTAAATAAATCCTCTGTACTTGTACACTGTGTAATGCTGCACTTGAGTGTGGGAAAACAAAACTCCTATTTATAAAAAAAAAGAAAGGGAAGGGAAGTTGATACCTTTATATATGCACGGTATTCCAAAAAAAAAAAAAAGGCTTTGAATTGAAACTCTCTGAGACATCAAGTTCACCCCATTACATCACTATGTCAACAAAATATTAGTTCCTCGTACTGCTGGGAATCTATACTTATTCTGAGGTCAGAACTACTTACTATGAAAAGTTTTCCTTTTTTTTGTATAAACAGATTAGTTCTGGCCTTAAAGAGCTTTCTCCTCCTAGAGTTTGTTCAGATATCAACAAAATATGCAATACATGTCTAAATAAAGGTACTGCAAAAACAAGGATGAGTGACCTCATGGAGATCAACATCCAACACTGCGGAGACACCATCACATTTTTCTCAACGCAGTGATTCTAGAGCAATGCCCCCATCCCTTATGGGAAACATGCAAAAACATGTAAATCAACAGCCGCGGAGACACCATCACATGTTTCTCAACGCAAGCAATGACTAGCCAGGTCTTTCACCGGGAAGGAACAACCACGGGAAGGGCAGTCTCCAATGAAGGAAACCACCTATGCCAAAACATGGTATCCATCCACAGACAGCTGTTTCGGGGTATTGCCCCTCATCAGTGTGGAGTAGGAAACTGGCTAGTAGGAGCAATGCCTAGTAAAAAAGACTGCGAAAACAAGGATGAGTGACCTCATGGAGATCAACATCCAACACTGCGGAGACACCATCACATGTTTCTCAACGCAGTGATTCTAGAGCAATGCCCCCATCCCTTATGGGAAACATGCAAAAACATGTAAATCAACAGCCGCGGAGACACCATCACATGTTTCTCAACGCAAGCAATGACTAGCCAGGTCTTTCACCGGGAAGGAACAACCACGGGAAGGGCGGTCTCCAAAGAAGGAAACCACCTATGCCAAAACATGGTATCCATCCACATACAGCTGTTTCGGGGTATTGCCCCTCATCAGTGTGGAGTAGGAAACTGGCTGGTAGGAGCAATGCCTAGTAAAAAGACTGTGAAAAGGAGGATGAATGAACTCATGGAGATCAACATCCGACACTGCGGAGACACCATCACGTGTTTCTCAACACAGTGATTCTAGAGCAATGCCCCCATCCCTTATGGGAAATATGTAAAACATGCAAAACAGAAGCCGCGGAGACACCATCACATGTTTCTCAACGCAAGCAATGACCAGCCAGGTCTTTGTCCGGGAAGGAACAACCACGGGAAGAGCAGTCTCCAATGAAGGAAACCACCTATGCCAAAACATGGTATCCATCCACATACAGCTGTTTCGGGGTATTGCCCCTCATCAGTGTGGAGTAGGAAACTGGCTGGTAGGAGCAATGCCTAGTAAAAAGACTATGAAAAGGAGGATGAATGAACTCATGGAGATCAACATCCGACACTGCGGAGACACCATCACGTGTTTCTCAACGCAGTGATTCTAGAGCACTGCCCCCATCCCTTATGGGAAATATGTAAAACATGCAAAACAGAAGCCGCGGAGACACCATCACATGTTTCTCAATGCAAGCAATGACCAGCCAGGTCTTTGTCCGGGAAGGAACAACCACGGGAAGGGCAGTCTCCAATGAAGGAAACCACCTATGCCAAAACATGGTATCCATCCACATACAGCTGTTTCGGGGTATTGCCCCTCATCAGTGTGGAGTAGGAAACTGGCTGGTAGGAGCAATGATTAGTAAAAAGACTATGAAAAGGAGGATGAATGAACTCATGGAGATCAACATCTGATACTGCGGAGACACCATCACGTGTTTCTCAACGCAGTGATTCTAGAGCACTGCCCCCATCCCTTATGGGAAATATGTAAAACATGCAAAACAGAAGCCGCGGAGACACCATCACATGTTTCTCAACACAAGCAATGACCAGCCAGGTCTTTGTCCGGGAAGGAACAACCACGGGAAGGGCAGTCTCCAATGAATGAAACCACCTATGCCAAAACATGGTATCCATTCACAGACAGCTGTTTCGGGGTATTGCCCCTCATCAGTGTGGAGTAGGAAACTGGCTAGTAGGAGCAATGCCTAGTAAAAAAGACTGCGAAAACAAGGATGAGTGACCTCATGGAGATCAACATCCAACACTGCGGAGACACCATCACATGTTTCTCAATGCAGTGATTCTAGAGCAATGCCCCCATCCCTTATGGGAAACATGCAAAAACATGTAAATCAACAGCCGCGGAGACACCATCACATGTTTCTCAACGCAAGCAATGACTAGCCAGGTCTTTCACTGGGAAGGAACAACCACAGGAAGGGCAGTCTCCAATGAAGGAAACCACCTATGCCAAAACATGGTATCCATCCACAGACAGCTGTTTCGGGGTATTGCCCCTCATCAGTGTGGAGTAGGAAACTGGCTAGTAGGAGCAATGCCTAGTAAAAAAGACTGCGAAAACAAGGATGAGTGACCTCATGGAGATCAACATCCAACACTGCGGAGACACCATCACATGTTTCTCAACGCAGTGATTCTAGAGCAATGCCCCCATCCCTTATGGGAAACATGCAAAAACAGGTGGTTTCCTTCATTGGAGACTGCCCTTCCTGTGGTTGTTCCTTCCCGGTGAAAGACCTGGCTAGTCATTGCTTGCGTTGAGAAACATGTGATGGTGTCTCCGCGGCTGTTGATTTACATGTTTTTGCATGTTTCCCATAAGGGATGGGGGCATTGCTCTAGAATCACTGCGTTGAGAAACATGTGATGGTGTCTCCGCAGTGTTGGATGTTGATCTCCATGAGGTCACTCATCCTTGTTTTCGCAGTCTTTTTTACTAGGCATTGCTCCTACTAGCCAGTTTCCTACTCCACACTGATGAGGGGCAATACCCCGAAACAGCTGTCTGTGGATGGATACCATGTTTTGGCATAGGTGGTTTCCTTCATTGGAGACTGCCCTTCCCGTGGTTGTTCCTTCCCGGTGAAAGACCTGGCTAGTCATTGCTTGCGTTGAGAAACATGTGATGGTGTCTCCGCGGCTGTTGATTTACATGTTTTTGCATGTTTCCCATAAGGGATGGGGGCATTGCTCTAGAATCACTGCGTTGAGAAACATGTGATGGTGTCTCCGCAGTGTTGGATGTTGATCTCCATGAGGTCACTCATCCTTGTTTTCGCAGTCTTTTTTACTAGGCATTGCTCCTACTAGCCAGTTTCCTACTCCACACTGATGAGGGGCAATACCCCGAAACAGCTGTCTGTGGATGGATACCATGTTTTGGCATAGGTGGTTTCCTTCATTGGAGACTGCCCTTCCCGTGGTTGTTCCTTCCCGGTGAAAGACCTGGCTAGTCATTGCTTGCGTTGAGAAACATGTGATGGTGTCTCCGCGGCTGTTGATTTACATGTTTTTGCATGTTTCCCATAAGGGATGGGGGCGTTGCTCTAGAATCACTGCGTTGAGAAACATGTGATGATGTCTCCGCAGTGTTGGATGTTGATCTCCATGAGGTCACTCATCCTTGTTTTCGCAGTCTTTTTTACTAGGCATTGCTCCTACTAGCCAGTTTCCTACTCCACACTGATGAGGGGCAATACCCCGAAACAGCTGTCTGTGGATGGATACCATGTTTTGGCATAGGTGGTTTCCTTCATTGGAGACTGCCCTTCCCGTGGTTGTTCCTTCCCGGTGAAAGACCTGGCTAGTCATTGCTTGCATTGAGAAACATGTGATGGTGTCTCCGCGGCTGTTTATTTAAATAAAGGTACTGTCACACTTAGCAATGTACCAGCGATCCCGATCAACGATATGACGCGGTCAGGATCGCTGGTACATCGCTAAGTGGTTGCTAGTGAGCTGCCACACAGGCAGATCTCACCAGCGACATAGCAGGGTTCGGGGGCCGCTACTTACGTGTCAGATGAGGCGATGAAGACGTCCTCCCGCCCGCGTCCACGCGTCGCTCGTCGTCACAGCAGGAAGCCCCAACAGGAAGCTGACGACGAAAAACAGTCCAGGACGTTCTCGCGCGATCAGCGATAACCAGCGGGGGAGCGGTCGGAGGTAAGTATCAGACACAGCGATATCGCTAGCAATATCGCTATAACGCTAAAAAAAACAGTGATGTTATAGCAATATTGCTAGCGATATCGCTTAGTGTGACAGGCCCTTAATGAAGGTCCCATATCTGAGATCAGCATTTGTCTCTTCAACAGTTTCCCATCCCCCATCTCACCATTGACTTGAAAGCTGTTGAATTCTTTTGATTCACTAAGAGCAACATGTAACTTGTAACTATTAAGAGCAATCTGTATCCACACGGGTTTGTAACCATCAAGCGTGTTGTGTCAATGTTGTAAAATAAGCAAAATAATCTTTCTACAGGGTTGATCTGTTGTCCTATCTTCAGGAGAACTAAGCTTCCCTTCTGGCTTTCTTTCTGTCATGTCATGTCGATTGACAGTTCGGACCAGTGGCATGGTTGAGCGGCTAGTCTGATCTGTGCTCTCTCAGATGCTGCTAACAGAGGTAACTTTACCTCTGCAGCATCGGAGCAGCACAAGGGCACTAAAGCTGGTCAGATCAAGCGATCTGACCAGCTTCAGAACAGATCATGCATGCTGAAGATGCCAGATGGGTCTTTGTAATCTAGGTTATTATTTTTTTTACACTAACACACTATTACTTGATGTTGGATTTTGTATTATTTCTGATTTTGATATATCTGCTTTCTATTTACCTGGAATCCCCTTTTTTACAGGAAATTAGAGGTATTTTCACTGATCCAGTTTTGAGTTTTGTGTGTAGCACAATGGTGCTTTTTTAACTGTGTTAACCATTTGTGCTGTTTCTTGTGACTTGCGTTAAAACTCTAATAAAATTATATTTTTCATGATACCCACTAATGTGAATTGCTGTTATCAAAATATCTCTTGGTCTTTTCTTTTGGTACATGTGTTTTACTATGAGAGCATGTACGTGAGTACAGAAATTTTTCATTCTTTGTTTCATTGCAGCCATTTGGTAAATTAAATGCTTTAATATATAAATGCTTTATATATTATTTAAATGCTTTATATAGTTGCACAGTTATAAAACTTTTCCTAGTAGGGAGGAGAGAAAAACTATTAGGTATCCTTCCATTCTCTTTTTAGTATTTGATGTGATAATTTTACCACATTTCTTCATTTTCCAAATAACTTTATTAAAATTTTTCAAAATTAACACTAGTGATTCTGCTGTAATATGATAAAGTAGAGGTTACATTAAAATATAAATTATAGAAACTAGCAGTATTGTGTCTCTTCAGTATGTTTAGGAGCTAAATAAACCCCGATAATAATGACAAGCATACATATATAAATACAACGCCTGCAAAAAAAGGTATTAGAATCGCTTAATACATTGCTTACTGACGCCGCATTTCTTCATAAAACGGTCAGATGTCATGTAACTATAATTAGCGGGAGTCACTCTGTGTGACATGGCCTACCTGTCTCTGCACCAATACTTCGAACAGGTATTTTTCATACCGAGTTCAGATGTGGTGTTTTTTAATTTTTAGGTAGATTATTCAAGTCATTAAAAGCATTTAATCAATAGTAATTTTCTAAACAACTATTGACTTGTATTGTGAAGTATAAAGCATCTTCAGAGTGGAAAATGGCTGAAGAATGGTCAACTCACTTCTTTTAACTAGTGATGGGCGAGTCCTAAATTACTCGGAATCGCTTGACTCTAGTTGTCAATATGCACATAAAATCAGCAAATTTTCCTCATTCCATAGCAACAAAGAATATGCTATTAACAGTTTTTTGAACTGTAATTCCACCTATGTAGTATATTTGATTGACTGTACATTATGTTGTAAACAGTATATAGGTTGTACAACGGGAAAACTGAGGAAAAGAATCAGAAGACATATCTCTGATGCTATTAACCCCTCCAGCTTCAATCCATCAGCGGCCTCCAGGCATTTTTCACAATACTGTATCATTCTGGCAATTTTGATAGCTTCAGGTTTAAAGCAATAGAGTTAGTAACACTGTCTACCAGAGGGGGCGATAGAAAACGTAAACTACTTAACAGAGAATCTGCTTGGATTTTTACCTTGGAAACTAGGATGCCAATAGGCTTAAATAATAGACAAGATTTAATTAGAATATATTAAAAATCCTAAAATTATGATTTTTATGCTAACAATTATAACCTGCTCTGTCTGAAGTTCATAAATATGTTTTTTTGAGTAAAAATTATATTATGGAAGTATTGTGGAGGATAACATGAAAAAAATCTCTGTATATATATTCTGTTATAACATGTATTGTAAAATATTTGTAAAATGTTTGGAAAAATTACTGCTAGCGTATTAGCTTCAGTTAGGGTTATCACTTGTTTTTAAATAGTTAATCTTATAGGTGGATGCTTACAAGTGTGATCTATTAATGCTTAATCAACTATAGCATCACCTATCTTAGGATCTTTTCCTTCATACTGTATATCCCAGAAAAATAGCAATGTGTATTATGGCAATGATAAAGGTTTAGCCGAAACGCGTCTTGCCGTACGCTTCACAGCAGTAATTTTTCCCATCTCTGCCTATATTCATAATATGCTGCTATGGATAAATATTTTTAATCTACGTTTGAAATAAAGAAAAAGATTTTTTACGTACTTCAAACTTGGCTCGCTGAATTCATCTCCTTTTCGCATCTATTGTTGGCAAGAGCTCCTGTCATTTATCTGCTGCTGAGAGCCTATACACTATAGCAGCTTATGGTTTGAACCAACTGGGTAAGCTGGCATTTTTTACTTTTCTTTTTATGGTCTACATAATCACTCTTCACTTTGACTAAAAGTTGTGACTTCAAAACAAAAAACTCCATCTATTAACTCAAAATTCACTAGTATATAAAAAAGGGTTTGTAAACCAAACAATCCCTTTAAGAAGTAGATTCAAGGGGCATGGCTTGTCCAGCGCTGCTCAGGACATGCCTGGCTGAGTGATGTCCAGCATACCTCTAAAACTACTTTAAAGATACCTTAGAAGAAGAATATAATCTCCAGTGGGCATCATAACATCAATACCATTGAGATGACGCCATCCAGGTCAAAAAGGAGGTGACGCACAATGCTCATCAACCTTCTTCCCAAAGACTAGAGGTTGCAAAACAGCTGTGGAGTTGCTTCCTCCCTTTCCATGCACACCCTATAAATATAGAAGAGCACTGATAAAGACCTCTCCTGTTCCAAAACCAGTCATAAATTTTAAACCAGAGCAATTTGCACCTCTACTCCCACCGATGGATGAATTGGGGTTAATCTAACTCCAAAAAACATCACAGAAAAAAGATACAGCCTTACCAACACCTGGTCAGATTACCAATGCACAGGATGCAGCACACCCCCATGATAAAGGTGGGAGCAGCACAGGTGCAAAATACTGATGCAGAGAGCCACTCACAAACCTACCAATTCATGGAGGGGGTGGTCGTGTAATAATAAACATGCACCAAGCTGCAGTTTGCATAGGACGCCAGTCACACAGATACGTGTGATGCAGAGTGTGTGCCTTACAGCCTATTGATGACACTCGTACTATTAGATCAGGTGGGCTGTCCAGCACTATATAAGTGCACCCCACAAGAACAGACACCCCAGTACACCCAACCAACACTAAAGGGACTGGCTGCATCCTACAGAAAAATGGGAAAAGTGCAATAATAAAGATGAATAATGTATAAGATAAATACATTACATGGTTGATATTTGTACCAAAATAGGTAAGCTCGCAGCCCACGTCAAGGGTCCCCACACTTGCAAGACATAACTTTAAAATTACCCATTGCGAGCTTACCTCCTGTATTTTGGCAAAAGTATCAACCAATACCCCAGCTTCTGATGTTGTGCATCAGAGGCTGCAGAGATAACTCGTGATTCATCAGATCATCAGATTATTCAACATGTAGTAACCCTAAAAAACAGTGTCTTTGCCTGTTCTATGGTCCATCAACTTCCAATGAGAAACCCAACTCCTTTGATGATCTTCTCTTTAATACTCCCTCCAGCTCTCAGGCAGCTTCAGAGTTTCATAAAGGACATAATAGTGCCTCTAAAAATCTCCATACAGTCATGGCCAAAAGTATTGACACCCCTGCAATTCTGTCAGATAATACTCAGTTTCTTCCTGAAAATGATTGCAAACACAAATTCTTTGGTATTATTATCTTCATTTAATTTGTCTTAAATGAAAAAACACAAAAAGAATTGTCCTAAAGCCAAATTGGATATAATTCCACACCAAACATAACAAAGAGGGTGGACAAAAGTATTGGCACTGTTCGAAAAATCATGTGATGCTTCTCTAATTTGTGTAATTAACAGCACCTATAACTTACCTGTGGCACCTAACAGGGGTTGGCAATAACTAAATCACACTTGCAGCCAGTTAACATGGATTAAAGTTGACTCAACCTCTGTCCTGTGTCCTTGTGTGTACCACATTGAGCACGGAGAAAAGAAAGAAGACCAAAGAACTGTCTGAGGACTTGAGAAACCAAATTGTGAGGAAGCATGAGCAATCTCAAGGCTACAAGTCCATCTCCAAAGACCTGAAAGTTCCTGTGTCTACCGTGCGCAGTGTCATCAAGAAGTTTAAAGCCCATGGCACTGTGGCTAACCTCCCTAGATGTGGCCGGAAAAGAAAAATTGACAAGAGATTTCAACGCAAGATTGTGCGGATGTTGGATAAAGAACCTCCACTAACATCCAAACAAGTTCAAGCTGCCCTGCAGTCCGAGGGTACAACGGTGTCAACCCGTACTATCCGTCGGCATCTGAATGAAAAGGGACTGTATGGTAGGAGACCAAGGAAGACTCCACTTCTTACCCCGAGACATAAAAAAGCCAGGCTGGAGTTTGCCAAAACTTACCTGAAAAAGCCTAAAACATTTTGGAAGAATGTTCTCTGGTCAGATGAGACAAAAGTAGAGCTTTTAGGGCAAAAGCATCAACATAGAGTTTACAGGAGAAAAAAGAGGCATTCAAAGAAAAGTACACGGTCCCTACAGTCAAACATGGCGGAGGTTCCCTGATGTTTTGGGGTTGCTTTGCTGCCTCTGGCACTGGACTGCTTGACCGTGTGCATGGCATTATGAAGTCAGAAGCCTACCAACAAATTTTGCAGCATAATTTAGGGCCCAGTGTGAAAAAGCTGGGTCTCCCTCAGAGGTCATGGGTCTTCCAGCAGGACAATAACCCAAAACACACTTCAAAAAGCACTAGAAAATGGTTTGAGAGAAAGCACTGGAGACTTCTAAGGTGGCCAGCAATGAGTCCAGACCTGAATCCCATAGAACACCTGTGGAGAGATCTAAAAATGGCAGTTTGGAGAAGGCACCCTTCAAATATCAGGGACCTGGAGTAGTTTGCCAAAGAAGAATGGTCTAAAATTCCAGCAGAGCATTGTAAGAAACTCATTGATGGTTACCGGAAGCGGTTGGTCGCAGTTATTTTGGCTAAAGGTTGTGCAATCAAGTATTAGGCTGAGGGTGCCAATACTTTTGTCCGGCCCATTTTTGGAGTTTTGTGTGAAATGATCAATGTTTTGCTTTTTGCTTCATTCTCTTTTGTGTTTTTTCATTTAAGACGAATTAAATGAAGATAATAATACCAAAGAATTTGTGTTTGCAATCATTTTCAGGAAGAAACTGAATATTATCTGACAGAATTGCAGGGGTGTCAATACTTTTGGCCATGACTGTATGTAAAAACATGTCTTCACAGTTTGCTAAAAATGGGACAAATAAAGTTGATTTAGACAAAGGGATTGACACTACTGAGAGCCATCTAGAAACTGTTACTCAATTTTACAATATACTTTTAGAAGCTCATAACTTTCTTAAGGAACATCATATTTCTCTCAAGTCAAAGGAGGCAGACCTTGAAGACCGCAATCGTTGCAATAACCTCAAAATTGGGTTCATACCTAAATGGTTCTTGCACCACAGATTATGGGCTATGTCAAAAGTTTGACCTCCTCAGGGATGCCAGACCTGCATCCCATAGACCTCATCCTGGACAGAATCCATAGGTTGCTACCTCCAGATTACTACCTCTCAGACAAATTTCCAAGAGAAGGGGTATAGTGAAATTTCACGACACACAAACTTTACAGTCTGTCAGCAAACACATTAACATTCTTAGCAATAAGCACATCCTCTACAAATGCTACAAATAGGGTTTCCCCACCAAACTGCTTATCAAGGGGAATAGGAAAATCCTAGTCGCTACAAAACCTGAAGCTAACCTATGTACTCGCCAAGCACTTGCTATTTCCACCTCAGACTTTCCAGCAGACCAAGCCGCTACCTGAAATTGAGCCTCTCTCATTCCCTTAGACAAGGTCTCTATTCTTTCAATCTACTAAGGTTTCCAACTTTTTTCTACTACCTTTGATTATGTGTATACTTCAGCAGTGTTTCGATATGCCAAACTTTCTCCTCTCAGGATTTTCTATCTGTTTCTTCACCTGAAGACTTTTACCAAAGTTGCTGGTTGTTATTATCACTCATCCATATACTAGTATATGCTCAGTGGTACATTTCAGTGTTAATTAACAGTCCAAAAAAGCATTGAAACATTTTTCTGGATTCAATTACTCATTCATATACAAATAGGTGGTCTGTGGTACATTTCGGTGTTACATAGCAGTCTAAAAAAAGCATTTAACATTTTTTTGGATTCAATTACTCATCCATATACTATTACGTGCTCTGTGGTACATTTTGGTGTTATATACACTCCAAAAAAGAGTAAAAAAATTTTCTGGATTCAATTACTCATTCATAGAATATTACGTAATTTGTAGTACAAATAACAGTGGTATTAAACTCCAAAAACACTTTGACTGCAGCAGGTGACCAATTTTTTTCTTAAATTAAAAATAAACTTAGTTTCAAAAGACCTAGCAATTAGAAAACACGTAAGGCATGCAGTAAGAGATGGGAAGTGGTAGTGCTGATGATGGTGCACGCTGACACAGAAGATGTTGGGCAGGTGAAACTATGCCTGTTGCTGGAGCACAAGAAACATGCCCATCCACAACACATAGTTTCCTGTCCCACTTTGCAGGGAGGCATGGTACACCACTTCTGAAGCCTCATGAGTGTTAACAGGTAGTTGGTAAGATAGCAGATAATGCTTCCAGCATGGCTGGCAGCACCACCCAGTCTTCCAGATAATCCAGTCTCATCACCCAACAGTCTGGATGACTTAATCATCACTCTGATGCTCCTTCCTCCCATCATGTTGAGTCCCAGGAGACTAGTGATCCCACATTAGGACATTCCGAGGATCTCTTTTCAACATCACTTCTTGATTGTGGCCTCTCACCCTGCATGTTCCAAGAGGGACAGGAGGAGATGCTGATTAGTGCAGAAAACTTAGAGCAGCCATGGACACAAGAAAATGATGGTGAGGAACGACATATTTTGTCTAAGGAGGAAGATAATTATGAGACACAGTTGCCGATAAGTCAGGTTGTTGTTAAGTTACCAAGTCAGGGAGAACATGGAGAGGTGCTGGAAGATGAGGATGATGAAGTCACCTAATCTGGGAATCTGGCAGGCCAGCAGAACTGAGGGTGAGGGATCGGCAGCACCGAAACAGGAAGTGAGAGGCAGTGGAGTGAACAAAGGGAGAAGGTGGGTAACTGTTCTGCAGAGCATCGACACTTCTGAATTTCTCAGCCAAAGACTTAGTCGTTCCCCTGCCTGTGACTTTTTTATAGAGTTTTGAGACAAAAAATGGACATTTGTAATCTTTGAATTGTCAAGATCAGCAGGAGTCAGACCACTAAGAGCATAACCAACACCAGCATGATCAGACACATGTCATTTTAGTACCTGACTCGATGGGCTGAACACCTGGGCCCACAATTGGTGCCAACGCTGAATGCGGGTAACACCACTGCCTCTTCCCCTGTGCCACCCTGCACCTGTCTTTGCACATTCTGATGCTCCGTCATCAGGCACTTCCAAATCCTTGTCTCAGCACAGCATTCAACTGTCACTACCCCAGGCCTTGGAACAAAAGAGAAAGTTTTCACCCATCCACCCACTGGCCTAAAGGCCAAGGCTAAATTAGCACATTTCCAGGCTGCTTGCCATGAAAAGGTTGCTATTTAGGCTTGTTGGCATGGAGGATTTCTGTCGAGTCATGGTGGCAGCCATCCTTCAGTGCTTGGTCCCCAGCCGCCACTTTTTCTCCTGGTGTGGCGTCCATGCGTTGTACCAGTACGTTTCCAGGAATATCATCCATGCCCTTGCCAATGTGGGATTATCCACTTAATGACCGACATGTGGACAAGCACTTGTGGCCAGGGACACTACATATCCCTGAAGACACATTGGGTGAACATTGTGGAGGCTGGAGTTGAGTCTCACACTGGCATGGCACATGTGCTCCTGGAGCCGAGGATTGCTGGCCCTACTTCTATCAGGGTTTCCTCCATGTTATTCATCAGTTCCTGCACCCCCTCCTACTCTTCCTTATCCTCCATCTCCGATGTGTTATCTCAGAGCACGTTGCCACATCAAGCTCAGAAATACTGCCTCTGCGAAGAGACAACAGGCTCTGCTGAAGCTAATTTGTCTAGGAGACAAACCGCACACCACGGCAGAGTTACTTAAAGGAATAACAGATCAGAGAGATCTGTGTCTTTTGCCGCTGAACCTTCAATCAGGCATGGTCATGTGTGATAATAGCCGTATCCTGGTGATGGCTGTGAAGCTTGGCAAGTTCACACACGTACCATGCTTGGCACAAGTGCTCAACTTTGTAGTTCAGTAGTTTCTAAGAACATATCCAGATTTGCTAGAGTTTTTAGCTATGGTACGCCGCGTCAGAGCCCATTTCCGCAAGTCAGCCACAGCTGCCACTGGTCTGGCAGTACTGCAGCAGCACATGCAAATGCCAGCTCACCGACTGACGTGCAACATGACCACATGCTGGAACTCCACACTGGCACATGCTGGCAAGGCTTTGTGCGCAGCAGAGGCCAGTTGTGGAATACCAGCTCCAACACACTTGTCGCTATTCTGGTCAGCCTCCACACATAACAACTAAAGAATGGGCATGGATATCTGACATTTGTGCAGTTCTCTAAGACTTTGAGGACTCTACAAAGATGGAGAGTGGCAATGACACCATAGTCAGTGCAATGATCCCGCTTCAGTGCTTTCTTAAACAGTTGTTGCTGACAATTAAACATGAAGCTTTGCATGCAGACTAGGTGGAGATGGAGGAAGACATGGGACAGGGAGATACTACTCAGCCTCATCTCATCTGCTCAGCGCAGATTGAATAACATTCAATCTGGCAACACTGAGATCCATAGACAATATGAAAAGGAGTCTTCAGCTCACTGAGCAGAGAAAGATGAGGGGGGATGCTAGGATGGAGCTGCAGGTAAGTGAAGCAGCAATCTGGGTGACAGTTAGAAGGCGGGGTAGAGGGAAGAATGCCAGTGAGGCTAGTCCTGATCTGGCACACCCCAATACGTTTGCTAAGTTGGAGGATGAGGGGAGTGTCAGTACAGGGGTAACATTGCTGCAGCAAGGCTGAAGGAGTGCCTGCACCAGTAAGGGGGGAAATAGGAGAGCAGGCAGGTCAGACAGGTGCTGGTAGTGGAGGACTCAATTATTAGGGGAACAGATAGGGAAGTCTGTCAAAAAAGACAGGGAACGTTGAACGGTGTGCTACGTACCTGGCGCTCAAGTCCGACACATCGCTGATCGGGTTGACAGATTACTGGGAGGGGCTGGTGAAGACCCAGCGGTCATGGTGCACATTGGCACAAATGACAAAGATAGATGTAGGTGGAAGGTCCTTAAAGATGATTTCAGGGAATTAAGCTGCAAGCTTAAAGCAAGGACCTAAAAAGTGGTATTTTCTGAAATACTGCCTGTACCACGTGCCACGCCAGAAATTCAACGGGAGATTAGGAAAGTTAATAAGTGGCTCAGGAATTGGTGTAGGAAGGAGGGGTTTGGGTTCCTGTAGAACTGGGATGACTTCTCAGTTGGGTACAGGTTCTACACTAGGGACGGGCTGCAACTCAATGGGGAAGGTGTAGCTGTGCTGGGGGAGAAAATGGCTAGAAGGTTGGAGGAGTGTTTAAACTAGGGATTGGGGGGAGAATATTCATTTTATAGGAGGGGAAGTTAGTGCAGATAGAGACCTGGGCACAAATAATGAAATTGGGGGTGGGGGTGGTATGGGGGTGAGGTTAGAACAGTTAATAATTTAAGAAAGAATAGAGGTACAGAGAGATACACAAAGTGCATGTATACTAATGCCAGAAGCCTCGTCAACAAAATGGAGGAATTAGAATTAATTTTGTTGGAGCATAATTATGACATTGTGGGGATATCTGAGACATGGCTGGATGAGAGCCATGACTGGGCAATTAATTGACAGGGCTATAGTCTGTTCAGAAACGACCGTACAAATAAGCGAGGGGGGGTGTTTATATGTTAAAAATCATCCTAAAACCCATCCTGCATGATAATATATATGAACCTAATGAAAATGTAGAGTCTCTGTGGTTGGAGATAAGGGGAGGGGGAAAAAAAATAAATTACTGATAGGGGTTTGTTATAAGTCTCCAAAAATAATGGAAGCAATGGAGAATATCCTCAGAAAGCAAATAGATGAAGCGGCGACTCAAGGAGAAGTCATTATTATGGGGGACTTCAACTACCCTGAAATACATTGGGGAACATAAACCTGCAGTTCCAGCAAAGGTAATAGGTTTTTGACAACTATGAGAGACAATTATCTTTCACAACTGGTTCAGGACCCAACAAGAGGGGGGGCACTGCTAGACCTAATATTAACCATCAGGCCAGACCACATATCAAATATAAGGGTTGAGGGTCACTTGTAGTGTTGAGCGATACCATCCGATATTGAGAAATATCGGATCGGATTGGATCGGCCGATACCCAAAAAGTATCGGGTATCGCCGATTTCGATACCTGAAGTCCCATTCAAGTCAATGGGACAGAAATATCGGAATTAAAAAAAACCCTTTCTGTACTTGCACATCCTGTTCGGGAGGGGGGGAAGAGTGGGGGCGGTGTGTGGGCGGACACTGTGCGTGTCTGTGTGTGCGGGCGGGGTCTGTGCAGGCCTGCCGGGGGTCTGTACGGGCCTGCCGGGGATCTGTGCCGGCTGCTGGGGGTCTGTGCGGCCTGCCAGGGGTCTGTGCGGGCCTGCCGGGGGTCTGTACGGGCCTGCCGGGGGTCTGTTCGGGCTGCCGGGGGGTCTGTGCGGGCCTGCCGGGGGTTGTGTGTGTGTGTGTGCAAGCATCGTCCAATGGGACTACAAGTCCCATCGGGCTATGCCTGCTACAATGACAGTGATTGACACATTAGCTAATGATGGGACAGTAGTAGTCCCATCATCCGGCTAATGTGTTGAATGTAAAAAAAGAAAAAAAATACTACATACATACTACATACATACTACATTCATACAACATACAAACATACATACATACTACATACATACTACATATATACTACATTCATACAGCATACATACTACATATATACAACATTCATACAACATGCATACATACTACATATATACAACATTCATACAACACATATACATGCATACTACATACTACATACATACTACATATATACTACATTCATACAACATACATACATGCATACTACATACTACATACATACTACATATATACTACATTCATACAACATACATACATAGTACATACTACATACATACAACATGCTACAGACATACTACATACATACTACAGTCATGGCCAAAAGTTTTTAGAATGACACAAATATTAATTTTTACAAACTCTACTGCTTCATTTTTTCTAATGGCAATTTGTATATACTCCAGAATGTTATAAAGAGTGATCAGCTTAACAGCAATTACTTGCAAAGTCAATATTTGCCTAGAAAATTAACTTTATCCCCCAAAACACATTTCAACATCATTGCAGCCCTGCCTTAAAAGGACCAGCTAACATCGTTTCAGTGATTGCTCCATTAACACAGGTGTGGGTGTTGATGAGGACAGGGCTGGAGATCAATCTTTCATGATTAAGTAAGAATGACACCACTGGACACTTTAAAAGGAGGCTGGTGATTGGCATCATTGTTTCTCTTCTGTTAACCATGGTTATCTCTAAAGAAACACGTGCAGTCATCATTGCACTGCACAAAAATGGCCTAACAGGGAAGAGTATCGTGGCTAGAAAGATTGCACCTCAGTCAACAATCTATCGCATCATCAAGAACTTCAAGGAGAGAGGTTCCCTTGTTGCCAAAAGGGCTCCAGGGCGCCCAAGAAAGACTAGCAAGCGCCAGGACTGTCTCTTAAAAGTGTTTCAGCTGCGGGATCAGGCTACCAGCAGTGCAGAGCTTGCTCAGGAATGGCAGCAGGCAGGTGTGAGTGCATCTGCACGCACTGTGAGGCGGAGACTCTGGGAGCAAGGCCTAGTCTCAAGGAGGGCAGCAAAGAAGCCACTTCTCTCCAGGAAAAACATCATGGACAGACTGATATTCTGCAAGAGGTACAGGGAGTGGACTGCTGAGGACTGGGGTAAAGTCATTTTCTCTGATGAATCCCCTTTTCGATTGTTTGGGACATCTGGAAAACGGCTTATTCGGAGAAGACCAGGTAAGCGCTACCATCAGTCTTGTCTCATGCCAACTGTCAAGCATCCTGAAACCATTCATGTGTGGGGTTGCTTCTCAGCCAAGGGAATGGGCTCTCTCTCAGTTTTGCCTAAAAACACAGCCATGAATAAAGAATTGTTCCAGAATGTCCTCCAAGAGCAACTTCTCCCAACCGTCCAAGAGCAGTTTGGCGATCAACAATGCCTTTTTCAACATGATGGAGCACCTTGCCATAAAGCAAAGGTGATAACTAAATGGCTCAGGGAACAAAACATAGAGATTTTGGGACCATGGCCTGGAAACTCCCCAGATCTTAATCCCATTGAGAACTTGTGGTCAATCATCAAGAGACGGGTGGACAAACAAAAACCTTCAAATTCAGACAAAATAAAAGCATTGATTTTGCAAGAATGGACTGCTATCAGTCAGGATTTGATCCAGAAGTTGATTGAGAGCATGCCAGGGAGAATTGCTGAGGTCCTGAAGAAGGGTCAACACTGCAAATATTAACTTGCTGAATTAACTCATTCTGTTAATATAACCTTTTGCTACTCATAATATGATTGCAATTATATTTCTGTATGTGATAAAAACATCTGACAAACACACATAAAAACCAGAGGCCAGCAGATCATGTGAAAATACAATATTTGTGTCATTCTCAAAACTTTTGGCCATGACTGTACAGACATACTACAGACAAACAACATACATACTACATACAATACATAAAGGGGTACACACGCAGACCCCCCTGCGACTCCTCACTACAGCCCTTTGCTGGTAACAATTACCGCTCCTTTCACTGTATGCGTCTTTTGGACTAGAGAGCAGCAACTACTGAATAGTGGTTATAAGATGATAGAGGCTTTGAGATTTTTCCCCAATTTTCCCTATTTTGCCTCGCATAGTGAGACGCTAGTTGTATGATCTGTTGTCACTTCATTGCCTCTTTGGGCCAGGTAAGGTCCTCTATATAGAAATAACAGTTCTAATGAGGTATTTGTATAACCATTTTGGTGGTGTATGTTTACAGTGACACCCTCTGTCTACCGTTATAGCGGCTCTCTGATAATAACCACTAGACATATACACTCACTGGCCACTTTATTAGGTACACCATGCTAGTAACGGGTTGGACCCCCTTTTGCCTTCAGAACTGCCTCAATTCTTCGTGGCAGAGATTCAACAAGGTGCTGGAAGCATTCCTCAGAGATTTTGGACCATATTGACATGATGGCATCACACAGTTGGCGCAGATTTGTCGGCTGCACATCACTGATGCGAATCTCCCGTTCCACCACATCCCAAAGATGCTCTATTGGATTGAGATCTGGTGACTGAGGAGGCCATTTGAGTACAGTGAACTCATTGTCATGTTCAAGAAACCAATCTGAGATGATTCGAGCTTTATGACATGGCGCATTATCCTGCTGAAAGTAGCCATCAGATGTTGGGTACATTGTGGTCATAAAGGGATGGACATGGTCAGCAACAATACTCAGGTAGGCTGTGGCGTTGCAACGATGCTCAATTGGTACCAAGGGGCCCAAAGAGTGCCAAGAAAAAATTCCCCACACCATGACACCACCACCACCAGCCTGAACCGTTGATACAAGGCAGGATGGATCCATGCTTTCATGTTGTTTACGCCAAATTCTGACCCTACCATCCGAATGTCGCAGCAGAAATCGAGACTCATCAGACCAGGCAACGTTTTTCCAATCTTCTACTGGCCAATTTCGATGAGCTTGTGCAAATTGTAGCCTCAGTTTCCTGTTCTTAGCTGAGAGGAGTGGTACCCAGTGTGGTCTTCTGCTGCTGTAGCCCATCTGCCTCAAAGTTCGACGCACTGTGCGTTCAGAGATGCTCTTCTGCCTACCTTGGTTGTAACGGGTTGCAATTTGAGTCACTGTTGCCTTTCTATCAGCTCGAACCAGTCTGCCCATTCTCCTCTGACCTCTGGCATCAACAAGGCATTTCCGGCCACAGAACTGCCGCTCACTGGATTTTTTTTCTTTTTCGGACCATTCTCTGTAAACCCTAGAGATGGTTGTGCGTGAAAATCCCAGTAGATCAGCAGTTTCTGAAATACTCAGACCAGCCCTTCTGGCACCAACAATCATGCC
Organism: Dendrobates tinctorius; assembly: GCF_039654945.1. Taxonomy (NCBI): domain Eukaryota; kingdom Metazoa; phylum Chordata; class Amphibia; order Anura; family Dendrobatidae; genus Dendrobates; species Dendrobates tinctorius. The sequence goes on along the minus strand of NW_027361832.1, from coordinate 2,403,173 downwards.
ACGTTCAAAGGCACTCAAATCACCTTTCTTCCCCATACTGATGCTCGGTTTGAACTGCAGGAGATTGTCTTGACCATGTCTACATGCCTAAATGCACTGAGTTGCCGCCATGTGATTGGCTGATTAGAAATTAAGTCTTAACACACAGTTGGACAGGTGTACCTAATAAAGTGGCCAGTGAGTGTATGTTTAGGTTACACCATATTTTCATACAGTGCCCTATATATATACATATATATTTATTTACATATATCTATTGGCCATGTATATTTATGTACAGTCATATGTAAAAGTTTGGGCACCCCTATTAATGTTAACCTTTTTTCTTTATAACAATTTTGGTTTTTGCAACAGGTATTTCAGTTTCATATGTCTAATAACTGATGGACTCAGTTATATTTCTGGATTCAAATGAGGTTTATTGTACTAACAGAAAATGTGCAATCTGCATTTAAACAAAATTTGACCGGTGCAAAAGTATGGGCACCCTTATCATTTTCTTGATTTGAACACTCCTAACTACTTTTTACTGACTTCCTGAAGCACTAAATTGGTTTTGTAACCTCATTGAGCTTTGAACTTCATAGCCAGGTGTATCAAATCATGAGAAAAGGTATTTAAAGTGGCCACTTGCAAGTAGTTCTCCTATTTGATTCTCCTATGAAGAGTGGCATCATGGGCTCCTCAAAACAACTCTCAAATGATCTGAAAACCAAGATTATTCAACATAGCTTTTCAGGGGGAAGGATACAAAAAGTTGTCTCAGAGATTTAACCTGTCAGTTTCCACTGTGAGGAATATAGTAAGGAAATGGAAGAACACAGGTACAGTTCTTGTTAAGCCAAGAAGTGGCAGGCCAAGAAAAATATCAGAAAGGCAGAGAAGAAGAATGGTGAGAACAGTCAAGGACAATCCACAGACCACCTCCAAAGACCTGCAGCATCATCTTGCTGCAGATGGTGTCACTGTGCATCGGTCAACAATACAACGCACTTTGCACAAGGAGAAGCTGTATGGGAGAGTGATGCGAAAGAAGCCGTTTCTGCAAGCACGCCACAAACAGAGTCGCCTGAGGTATGCAAAAGCACATTTGGACAAGCCAGTTACATTTTGGAAGAAGGTCCTGTGGACTGATGAAACAAAGATTGAGTTGTTTGGTCATACAAAAAGGCGTTATGCATGCGCTGTATTGTTGACCGATGCACAGTGACACCATCTGCAGCAAGATGATGCTGCAGGTCTTTGGAGGTGGTCTGTGGATTGTCCTTGACTGTTCTCACCATTCTTCTTCTCTGCCTTTCTGATATTTTTCTTGGCCTGCCACTTCTGGGCTTAACAAGAACTGTACCTGTGTTCTTCCATTTCCTTACTATGTTCCTCACAGTGGAAACTGACTGGTTAAATCTCTGAGACAACTTGTTGTATCCTTCCCCTGAAAAGCTATGTTGAATAATCTTTGTTTTCAGATCATTTGAGAGTTGTTTTGAGGAGCCCATGATGCCACTCTTCATAGGAGAATCAAATAGGAGAACTACTTGCAAGTGGCCACTTTAAATACCTTTTCTCATGATTTGATACACCTGGCTATGAAGTTCAAAGCTCAATGAGGTTACAAAACCAATTTAGTGCTTCAGGAAGTCAGTAAAAAGTAGTTAGGAGTGTTCAAATCAAGAAAATGATAAGGGTGCCCATACTTTTGCACCGGTCAAATTTTGTTTAAATGCAGATTGCACATTTTCTGTTAGTACAATAAACCTAATTTGAATCCAGAAATATAACTGAGTCCATCAGTTATTAGATATATGAAACTGAAATACCTGTTGCAAAAACCAAAATTGTTATAAAGAAAAAAGGTTAACATTAATAGGGGTGCCCAAACTTTTACATATGACTGTAATATGTCATCAGGGCTGGTGTGTTAATAAGTAATATTGAAGATGTGATGATATAGTGATAATACTGTACATCTATCCATGTGAGGAGATTGTAGTGTCCATTTGGACTATATTATTTGAGTTCTTTAGGGAGGTCTGCTATGTTTCCCATGGTGCATGGGTTATTTTAATGCACTACCGAGCACTGTTTTGTCCAAATTCTGTTTATTTGTCCTAATAAAGATATATATATTTTTTATATCGGATCTGTGGTCGTCTATTAGTGGTTTTCCACTCTCCCTTTTACATACAATACATTCATACAATACATACATATAGACATACAGTACATATAACATAGAGTACATACTCACCATCACTTGTCACTTTGTTCCCTGAAGCCAGTGTCATCTATAAAAAATATGAAAATAACAAACAAGCAATATACTCCCTGATCTGCAGAATTCCACGAGTGTCCCACGACGATCTTTTTTTTTTACATTCAACACATTAGCCGGATGATGGGACTACTACTGTCCCATCATTGGCTAATGTGTCAATCACTGTCATTGTAGCAGGCATAGCCCGATGGGACTTGTAGTCCCATCGGATGATGCCTGCACACAGACACATAGACCCCTGGCAGCCCGCACAGACCCCCGGCAGGCCCGCATAGACCCCCGGAAATTACCGCGAGAATTCCGGAATTCCAGTCCGCGGGAAAATCGCATTTTAAATTCCCGCGATTTTCCCGCAGAAAAACTAGCATTTTGCAAGCGTATTTAGCTTGCAAAATGCTAGCGTTTTCCAAGCGATCTGTAGCATCGCTTGGAGAACTGACTGACAGGTTGGTCACACTCGTCAGACATAGTGTTTGACGAGTGTGACCAACTTTTTACTACTGAGGCCGCCTATGCAGCATCAGTAGTAAAAGAAAAAATGCAAAAAAAAATAAAAAATACTGTTATTCTTACCTTCCGACGTCCCGCGCATCCGTTCCCAGTAATCCTTTGCGAAAATGCCCGCGATGACGTCCGTTCTCGCGGGATCGCGATGTCTCGCGGTAATTCGCGATGACGTCGCGCGAATGACCGTGAGACTTCGCGATCCCGCGAGAACGGACGCCATCACGGGTATTTTCGCAAAGGATTACTAGGAACGGGAGCGTGGAGAGAGGCGGGAAGGCTGCGCAGGACGTCGGAGGGTGAGAATAACAATATTTTTTATTTTAAATTCTATTTTTTACAGGGATATGGTACCCAAAGCCCGGAGGAGAGTCTCCTCTCCTCCGGACCGTGGGTACCATCCGCAAATGTTCTGCTTACTTTCCGCATGGTGTGCACAGCCGCATGCGGGAAGTAAGCGGAACAATGCATTCCTATGGGTGCGGGATCGCAGCGATTCCGCAAATTAATGAGCATGCTGCGGTTTTTACCGCGAAGTGATTCCGCCGCGGTAAAAACTGCAGCATTAGCACAGCATTGCGGAATCCCATAGGAATGCATGGGATGCTTATTTTTCGCATTTTCGTGGCAAAATCGCGCAATTAAAACCGCCGCGGAAACGCGAAAAAAACGCCACGTGTGAACTCAGCCTAATCCTGAGACATAAAAATACACAAAGAAAATTGGAGACGTTTATTAGCATCTTGAATAGGACCTGTGCACAATATACTGTATACCATATGGGAATAAACATGCTAGAAATAGGAGGAAACCACTATGGCTAAATAGAGCTGTAAGGGGCGCAATAGGTGACAAAAATAAAGCATTTAGAGAATTAAAGCAAGTAGGTAGTGATGAAACATTAAATAAATACAGAAAATTAAATAAATTCTGTAAAAAGCAAATCAAGACAGCAAAGATTGAGACAGAGAGACTCATTGCCAGAGAAAGTAAAAACAATCCCAAAATATTCTTTAACTACATAAATAGTAAGAAACTAAAAAATGATAGTGTTGAACCCCTTAAAAATAGTCTGGGTGACATGGTGGATGAGGATGAGGAAAAAGCCAATATGCTTAATGAATTGTTTTAAACAGTATTTACACAAGAAAATCCCATGGCAGACAATATGATCAGTGCTAACAAAAAATTCTCCATGAAATGTCACCAGCTTATCCCAGCAGGAAGTACGGCAGCGTCTAAAAATCACTAAAATTGACAAATCCCCGGACCCGGATGGGATACACCCCCGAGTGCTGCAGGAATAAAGTACAGTCATACATAGATCATTATTTTTAATCTTTACAGATTCCATAGTAACAGGGTCTGTACCACAGGACTGGCGTATAGCAAATGTGGTGCCAATATTCAAAAAGGGGACAAAAACTGAACTTGGAAATTATGGGCCAGTAAGCTTAACCTCAACTGTGGTTAAAATCCTGGAGGGTTTTCTAAGAGATGCTATACTGGAGTATCTGACGAAGAATAACCTCATGACCCAATATCAACATGGGCTTACAAGGGACCGTTCCTGTCAGACTAATCTGATAAGCTTTTATGAAGAGGTAAGTTCCGGACTGGACCAAGGGAATGCAGTGGATGTTGTGCATATGGACTTTTCAAAAGCTTTTGATACGGTGCCACACAAAAAGTTTATACATAAAATGAGAACAATGGGGATAGGGGAAAATATGTGTAGGTGGGTTAAGAGTTGGCTCAGGGATAGGAAACAAAGGGTGGTTATTAATGGAGCACACTCAGACTGGGTCACGGTTAGCAGTGGGGTACCACAGGGGTCAGTATTGGGCCCGCTTCTTCTTAACATATTTATTAATGACCTTGTAGGGGGCATAGGGAGTAGAATTTCAATATTTGCAGATGACACTAAACTCTGCAGGGTAATCAATACAGTGGAGGACAATTTTATATTACAGGAGGATTTATGTAAACTAGAAGCTTGGGCTGATAAATAGCAAATGAGCTTTAATGGGGATACATGTAAGGTCATGCACTTGAGTAGAACAAACAAGATGTATAATTATGTGCTTAATTATAAAGCACTGGGCAAAACTGTCACTGAAAAAGACCTTTGTATATGTGGGTGGACGATAAACTCACACTTAGTGGCCAGTGTCAGGCAGCTGCTGCAAAGGCAAATAAAATAATGGGATGCATTAAAAGAGGCATATATGCTCATGAGGAGAACATAATTTTAACTATATACAAGTCACTAGTGCAACCACACTTAGAATACTGTGTACAGTTCCGGTTTCCCTTGTATAAGAAAGACATAGCTGAACTGGAGCGAGAGCAGAGAAGAGCGACCAAGGTTATTAGTATTACACTTGGGGTTATTTAGTTTGGAAAAACGAAGGCTTAGGGGTGATCTTATTACAATGTATAAATATATGAGGGGACAGTACAAAGACCTTTCTAATGACCTTTTTACTCATAGACCTTAGACAGGGACAAGGGGGCATCCTCTACGTCTGGAGGAAAGAAGGTTTAATCATAATCACAAACGCGGATTCTTTACTGCAAGAGCAGTGAGACTATGGAATTCTCTGCCGGGCGGTCCAGGTCCGGTTCGGGTCCAGAGGGTGTCGCGGTCGGGTTCGGCGCCTCCCATCTTGTAGCAATGACGTCCCCTTCTTTGCTTCCCGGAGCAGCCGCACTGCTGAGGGAAGAGCAGAGTACTACAGTGCGCAGGCGCTGGACTTCTTCAAGCACCTGCGCACTGCAGTACACTGCTGTGCCCTCAACAGGGCAGAGCAGTGCGCCTGCGCCGGGAAGCAAAGAAGAGGACGTCATTGCTACAAGATAGGAGGCATCGGACCAGAGCGTGACACTCTTCGGACCTGAACCGGACCTGCCCCTGGGTGAGTATATTATAACTCATTTTTCTTCTCTTTCAGGTTCCATCAGGGGCTTATCTACAGCATTATAGATGGCGGTGGCCGCAGCTCATAGCCCAAAAAATAGGTGACAGATTCCCTTTAAATACTTTGACTACCAATCCTAGGAATATATGAATAGGCTGTCAGTCACTCTTTATAAAGACAAGTTGCTCGGATAGGATACCACTCCATGTAGTCAGTAAAGAATAAGAATCAGGCACTATATTTAGTTGCAAAAAAATATATTTGATTTAATTAGAGTAGCAATCCAAAAAGCAGTGGCTTTTGGCCTACAAGACCTTCTTCAAACAGATTCCAGACAGAAAACTGTGTAAAAAAGTGCTATAAGAGATAAGGATATGTGCATGTCTCCTGGGCAGCATATCCCTATTTCTCATAACCAGTGGCGGATTAAGTGGACTATGGGCCCGGGGCTGTTCATAAAACCTGGGCCCCTGTACCCCCCTTCCCACCTGAGCGCTGCGGTCCCCGTGCGGGAATTGACAGCCGTACGGACCGCAGCACTTGGTTTGCTGCGGGTCCATACGGAAAACCCGCCACCATTCCACCACGTGTGGACATGGCCTAAAAAGACGTTGCACATAAGCTGTAGGCCTACGGCCAATACGCACAAAATCACGCTCCATCACCCCATCATTGCCTGCTCCATCACCCCATCACTGCCTGCTCCATCACCCCCATCATTGTCTGCTCCATCACCCCATAATTGCCTGCTCCATCACCCCCATCACTCCCATCATTGCCTGCTCCATCACCCCATCACTGCCTGCTCCATCACCCCCATCATTGCCTGCTCCATCACCCCATCATTGTCTGCTCCATCACCCCCATCATTGCCTGCTCCATCACCCCATCACTCCCATCATTGTCTGCTCCATCACTCCCATAATTGTCTGCTCCATCACCCCATCATTGCCTGCTCCATCACCCCTATCACTCCCCTCATTGCCTGCTCCATCACCGCCTGCTCCATCACCCCATCACTCCCATCATTGTCTGCTCCATCACCCCATCACTGCCTGCTCCATCACCCCCATCATTGCCTGCTCCATCACCCCATCATTGTCTGCTCCATCACCCCATCATTGCCTGCTCCATCACCCCCATCACTCCCCTCATTGCCTGCTCCATCACCGCCTGCTCCATCACCCCATCACTCCCATCATTGTCTGCTCCATCACCCCATAATTGCCTGCTCCATCACCCCATCATTGCCTGCTCCATCACCCCATCACTCCCCTCATTGCCTGCTCCATCACCGCCTGCTCCATCACCCCATCACTCCCATCATTGTCTGCTCCATCACCCCATCACTGCCTGCTCCATCACCCCCATCATTGCCTGCTCCATCACCCCATCATTGTCTGCTCCATCACCCCCATCACTCCCCTCATTGCCTGCTCCATCACCGCCTGCTCCATCACCCCATCACTCCCATCATTGTCTGCTCCATCACCCCATAATTGCCTGCTCCATCACCCCATCACTCCCCTCATTGCCTGCTCCATCACCCCATCACTGCCTGCTCCATCACCCCATCATTGCCTGCTCCATCACCCCATCATTGTCTGCTCCATCACCCCATCATTGCCTGCTCCATCACCCCCATCACTCCCCTCATTGCCTGCTCCATCACCGCCTGCTCCATCACCCCATCACTCCCATCATTGTCTGCTCCATCACCCCATAATTGCCTGCTCCATCACCCCATCACTCCCCTCATTGCCTGCTCCATCACCCCATCACTGCCTGCTCCATCACCCCCATCATTGCCTGCTCCATCACCCCATCATTGTCTGCTCCTTCACCCCATCACTGCCTTCTAGACCATCACTCCCATCATTGCCTGCTCCATCATACACACAGACATACACACACACACACAGACATACATACATACACACAAGACACACCTCTCTCCTCTCACCTGTCCGCAGCATCGCCCGAGCTTCCTCCCTCACACAGCAGCGGCCGCTGAATGATGACGTCATTCAGCGGCACTCCTCTGTGTGAAACAGGAAGCGCGGCCTCCGGGCAGGAAGCAGGACGGACCCTTGCCGCTCCGCTCCTGCTATTCACTCTTGCAGGCAGCGGAGCTGCCGTGATCGCATCGCTCCCTGCCCGCCGCTGCACTGCACTGCAGGGTGGAATTGCTGCTGCCGCGCCGCCCCCACACACATGCCGCCTGGGGCGGACCGCCCCCCCACCACGCTACGCCAGTGCCCTGGGCCCCCAAAAAACCTTGGGCCCGGGGCGACCGCCCCATCCGCCCCTATTAAGATCCGCCATTGCTCATAACGATTAGTTTTTCTACACAGTTTCCTATTTAAGGCCCATTTAGACACACACTTATGTCTTGGGATTGAGACTCTAGAGTTCCAAGCTTGGTTACCTGTACTTGTGTTTTAATTCATCCCTCCAGGGTTCCACTCCATCCGTCCTGTTGCTCCTGAGATTCCTCTGTGTGACGTGTCCTCGCTCCCCACGTGCCTTCCTTCTTGCTTCCTCAACGCCCGAGGTCCGTGTGCCCAACTGGACCTAAGGCTTTGAAGATCCACCTCACCTGGTGAGCCTCACACCATCCTTTTTTACTGCGTGAATGCAACTTTACACGTATTTGTATTTCTAAAAATGTTCAATAAAGACTAATGGAACAAGAAGTAGATTCAATACCAAGAATCCTAAACATGCAGTTGCATCAATATTATTTTGGAAAAGCACAGTGTTCCCCGCACTTTAGAACAGGCACACTTCTGTGTATACCCGATTAACTTTGTGTCATAAAACTAGAATGGTTCTTACACAGTAATAAGCATAAAAATGAATTATTGACATTCATCAAATGCATTTTTCTGCAAGAATTTCAGTTCCATTGGAATACTTAATTAAATCAGAAGGTGAATAAATCTATTCTTAACTCAGCTCATAAAAGTTAATACTTTCCACAAAAGGGAAATTGTATCAGTAAAAAAATAACCTGAGAAAATATCTCTGTCTATCAAAGAACAAAAAGGCAGTAAATATTCAATCTGGAGCAAATCTCAAGAGAGAACGAGGAAAAAATATATGAGTCAAATGGGAGTCCAAATACTTAAAGGAACACACCAGGAAAAAGTGAAATACATACCTAGTGCAGGGCCTGAGAGGTCGCAGATTACCTTAATTTTAAAGGTTCTGTAATTCTTGCACTGTCCACTCAGGTCCTGCACTCGGAATAACACAGTGGAAAAAATTTTCTGATGTGGTCTTTCATGGTTCCCCACTTTCCTCCTAGCATCTATTTTTCAAATTATACCTACAATTTCCTTAAAGGGGTTGTCCCTATTCAAAAATTATTGGTGACAAACAGAGCAAATTTAGCTTTTACTCACAATCCCAGAGTCCAGTGCTGCCTTCTTGTTGCTGATCCGGTCATTGTGTACAAGCTGCAGTGGTCATGATGTGACGACAGCACTGCAGCTAATCACTGAGCTCAGCAATTCTGCCAGTGTTCAATTTGGCTGCAGCATTGAACCCCGAGACAGTAAGTAAAAACTCAATTTGCTTTACTTTTTTTCCTCCCTGAATAAGTTACAACCCCTTGGAATCTATTGTAAAGAGAAAAGTCCAGCTCATCTATGCTCAATTCAGTTTGTGGAGTTAATCTGGGGCGCTGACTGGGGTGCTGTGTTGGCAGCAAGCAGGAGAAACAAAATTATAGGACTTCGCGTTTGTAGAGGGTAAAATTCCAGGTTAGGAACCCTATTGGAAAATTGTCATAAAATAATTCAGTATTGCAATCAGTATCAGACAAAAGCCCTTAGATTGTAAAGAGTAGCTGTTCCATAGAATTCAATGACTCAAATTCATTGGAATGCATTTCTTCTGTATCTGTTTGATTCGTAAAAGATTCGTCATTCATAAAATATTTTTGAACAGTTAGCATTCGCATGAATTTATCTACGTCCATGATAGTAGAAAAAAGGTAAAAGCGTTATCACCTAGTGATCATATGAATAAAAAATATAAAAATAATACTGCCACTTGACTGTCTATTCACAGGTCATATAAGTGCGGCAAGAAACTTTGTGGTTTGTGTCCCTACATGTACACAACTAAGACGTGTGTCTACTGTTAATAATAATAAATATGACATTAATTATTTCATCAATTGCCGTTCAGCACAGTGTATACGTTATTACCTGTGAAGCACCCTTTGCCGCTGTACTCAATCTTTCTTGGAATTTCCGTAGTTGGCGTCCAGATTACGCCCGTGCGCATTGCAATATCCTATCGCGTGTGCGCAGTATGCTTTGCCCAACTGCGGGCAAAGCTGAAAAGCATTAGTGCGCATGCGCCGGTGAACTATGTCCCGGAAGTATTTCGCTGCCATTTCTGTATTCTGGGACATAGTTCACCGGCAATTGGATATTGCAATGCCAACTACGGAAATTCCAAGAAAGATTGAGTACAGTGGCCAAGGAGGGGTGGCGGGAAGGAGCCACAACACCGCCCATCAGACCGGACACAGCTCATTTACATACCATGCCAAATTGAGGTGACAGATTCCCTTTAACAGGGTTTCCATATCTCCTTAAGATTGCCTGCATCCTTGGCAGCACTCCTCATAGCCACAATCTTTTTTTTTTCTGCAAATTGATGGTCTTCAGTTCAGGCACTTACGACGAGTAAAGGAACCAGCGGTCACGGCAGTAGCCTTTTGGAGAAATATAGCCTCATTATACAGAGGAATATAACCTCGTTGTGCCTTGCACAACCAGACTAGGTGAGTGGAACAGTAGTCAAATACCGTAATTTATCATTGTTGATCCACACAAGCAGCGCTCTTCTCTCTTTCTTCACCATCTGTCTTTTAAAAGTGTCTTGCAACCTTTAAAAAAATGAGGACCACATATTTAGAAATATACAGAATTATGAACTATGCCAGTACTATGGCTGACATACATTTCCCAACATGCACGAGACACTTTTAACCTCTGCCTTTGATAGACCTGAGAACTCCCACAAAACCTCCCAGGAATGTCCAATGTTGGCGCACCATGGCACCTACAAGCGGCTAATACCTGATGGTGTCAGGAGTAGAGATGAGCGAACTTGTTCTGATTTTGGTCGCAAATCTGATTTTGACAGATTCGGGCCATCTTCGAACACTATTCGTGCCGAATGTACAGTATGTCTTATGATCGGTTCCGAACATATTCGGTAATTTCTTCTCCCATTGACTCTAATGACGTTCGGCTGTGTTCGACGAATATTGCAAAAACAATATTTGATGCCGATCATATTCGGAACCGAATCTGAATAAATTCGCTCATCTCTAGCAAGAAGTATTATTATTATTGATGACTCATGCTCAAAAATATTACATTTCCAGAAAATTAAGCTCTCGAAAGTCCTACACTTGTTTACTTTTGTAATACTTTCCCCTTTAAACTTCCTCATGAAATGTTTCGATTTCTTTCATAATCATCTCCAAATTTAATCCAAGCCCCCAATGTATGTTGCACACAAAAGTGTTTTTGTCCCCTTCTTGGTGCACTTAATTAATTGTGATATCATAAATCACATCCTTTGCTTTTATCCAGCATGATGAATAATGTAATTGATATAGAGATGACATCGCATTTGCTATTAACACTAAATAGCTTTAGACAGATAGTGCGTGGCTTTGATATGATTTTGGCACGTTACACAATATCTGGCATGTAAAACTTCTGAATTAGTGCTGAATAACTCTCGAAAACAAATGTGACTTTTAAAGTCTGATATTCGGAGATGTTTCACTTCATTTTTTATACATTCTTATACAATGTGCGCAACAGGAACAGTTAATGACACCTCGAGGAGCAGACACAGGAGAGGGATTACAAACTTGTTCTTCACCATGAATGCAATGATAGCATTCATTACATAGGTCGTACTTGTCCTTACTGATGAGCCACAAAGGAGGTTATGGTCGCTGAGGCTACAGCTAACATGGCACTAAGCCTAGAAACATATATTACCATCAGTGGGGATTTTCATGCGTTAACAACTCCACAGCAGTAGAAGACTTTGTAGCTCACTCCATAAAGCATTACTAGACTAAAGGTGTGCAACGTCCATTCGTTTTTTAGTCCTAACTCCTTGAGGTGCAGCCAATTGTGGTCTCAAAAAAAAATTTTTTTTTTAAATCGCCCTTTTGCATTTTTCGTTTTATGTGGCACAAGTTGTGCTCTTCAGGTGTCATTTTTTTTGTATTATAAACCTGCATCTGAAAAAGTACTGGATGGAATACGTATGTTGCGTAAGATGTTAAAGGGATTGCCTCCTTTCAAAAAAACCTTTTTCACATAGACATGTTTTGTGGACATTCAGCGTCTGTGGCAGCGCAAGTGGAAGCTGCAGCAACTGCATACTATGGAATATCACCTGATAGGCAAGTACATGTCTGGCAGTATAGGGGGAGCAATTGCAACCCCGGCAGCAGCAGTTTAGTATAGCACTATAAAATATTTATCTATATTTTTTGGATTCCATGTTTTTAATGAATTTTGAATAAAGCATAAACTAAATTTTTACATATTGTGGACGGATGTGCCACCTATTTACTTTTTCTACATCCTTTTCTCTCCCTGTGCTTTCCCTCACTTCTTCTGGAATGTCCCAGGGTCGTACAGACTCGTCCGGTACCGCAGCATTCCTTATGGTCAGCCTCACTAACTTCAGGAGTTCCCCTCTAAATTTTGCCCCAGACATAAGGGCATCTGCCCATTTTGTTTGGCTTCCACATATTGGAGCTGCCCTGCATTCCTTTGCTACTGTGACATGCCCCCCGGAAGAAGCAGGCGGCGAAACGCGCGTCGGGGTGAGGGGACGCTGGACCACACTCTCTTATAGAGGTAATTATACATTTCTCTCTTGCTCTGTGCATACTGGCATTTTCATGATTAGGATGTTTTGCCTTCACATAGTGTCTGTGTTATTATACACAGTTTTGCAGCACATATGCCATTAGCTCACAGAGTGGTTTCCCATTTTTGACTATATTCATCTTGTTTGGACATAACATATGGTCTTTGACAGTATGGAATCAGGATTGTATTATTTGATATGATAATTGACATGTATTGTTATGTGATTGGTTCACACATGTTTTAGTCCTGTTAATTTACATTTCCTCCTCATGATGATTTTTTGAGTGTTTACGGCGTCCCTTAAACGGCATTATGCTTTTGTCATTTTAGAATTTTTCAATAAAATGATCTTTTAACATTATTGGGATCTCTTCTTTGTTCCATGCTACATTTATGGGATTTGTGTTATATAATTGTGCGAAGTGCCCTTTTGATTAGGGTTTGGGACATTGTAGTTATTAAATGTTACGTTGCCAAATGCCCTGTCTGGGCTCTCATGCCCTACTGACTAAAATGGGGGAAACTCACTGACTTACCCACAGTTGGCCCCTTCTATGTTAACTATTCCCTACCCTAATCTATGGATGCTTATGTGTCCCCATCTAGTGAGCTAACTTAAGTACTGCACTTTCCCTACAACATACATATTTACACATTACGCTACACAGTCACAGCATTACAAAACATACATGACATAACACGAACACGGGCAAGGGGAGTGAGGCACCACTTAGGCATGGCAGACCCCTTACACTCTAATTGAAAATTTTGCAATTTATTCAGTCAGTGAGCTGTGTACAGACAGGCATGACATTTCAGTCTAACAGACCTTCATCAGTTATACACATGTAGACATATCTCTCTCCAGGTGACCAGAGTCACATATACTTTTCTGCTACCTCTACATATTTTATACGGACCCAGGTCCTTCTAGGCTACATGTGTATGTCTGATAAATGTGGATGAGACCTAAATACACAGCTCACTAATTGAATAAATTGCAGTATTTTCAATTAGAGTCCTTGATTCCCTGTTTGGTCAGCATTATACAGATGACATAATGGACAGGGAGTAGATGCCCAGCTAAGCATGGGCCATCAGGACTGAAAGCCATTAAACAGTATAGAAGACAATGGAAAGCATAACACAGAATCCTAGGGAAAATGGGCACACCATCATACGCTTTTCCTCTGATCCCGTTACATTAATGTATTTGACCTTGCTTGTACAATTCATCACCACCATGACTAGAGTTTTCAGGCGCTGTTGAGCAGTATACCAAGATCTAGAGGTTCCCATAATACCTCCATTCAGTATTCTCGCATCAGTCACTACCACCACACTGTTGCATCTAGCTTCAAGCACCTCCTCAGTTAGTATCATCCGGTCTCCAGCGTACCATGCTTAAATGATCTCAAACCCCCAGGACCAGAATATGCATATTCATATCTGTTCTTCTATGTTGGGGCTACTCACAAAGTTCACAATCTGGAGACCTGCTCTTCATAGATGTGTTAGACTTCGTGCTAATGCATCAAGATGGCAGGCACACATCATGGGTCTGCGAGCCATATGTGGCTCCCGAGCCAAAGGTTTGGGACCCGTTTTAGATAGTAGTAAAGATGATGGGGCATTAATTTCCCCCAGACTAGTCAGCCCTCTTTCCATGTTATCACACCCCTTGGCTTCAGAGGCGCACTGTGCATCACCGGAAGCCATTTTCTGAACTTCCAGTCATTAGATCTGCGCATTTGAAGCTGGAGAACCAAATACCCAGATTCTGAGGCACACTGCACATGACGGAAAGTTCAGAAGATAGCTGTGCCTCTGAAGCTGGAAAATGTACACCCTGCTGCAGAGGTGCAGTGATGCTGCCGAAACGTGCGGCACGCATGCTCGAGATTTGCAGGAGCTGGTTCCCTTTCATCTGAACAACTCTATTGCATAGCATTGGTCAGTGTGCTGTCTGTGTGTGATCGGACAAAAAAATCAGTCAGCACATGGGCGAATTACATATTCTTCTGCATGAGCCCTAAGGCTACTTTCACTCATCCGTGTATTAAAATCCAAGAGAAACAGATCAATTTTTTCTCAGCTGTCATCCCGGTTGTACCTAATTGCTTTTGAGTGTGTAGAGGTGTCCTTGCTTTCAAGCCAATAAAAATTCTTTGGAAGATCATGGTTTTTATTCAAGTTTATCACTAAGCAATATATCTGAGAGGCAAAATGGAAGCAAATGTGAAGCCTTCCGATCTGCATCTGCGTTTCACGGCTCCCCATAGACTTGAATGACCATGTCGCCGCAAGTCAGTCCGAGCAATGCTTTGGGCAAAATTTGCAAATAAAACAGATATTTACGGCAAGAGAACTTGACATGTTGCAGATTTCAAAATCTCACCACAGTTAAGCTTTGCCAAAGTAATAAAAAGCACAGTGGGCTTGAAATTTCTATTTATCCTATACACCAAATGGTCACCTTAGCCTAAAATGTAAGGTGCCTCCGACAAATGATTGTCGGATTAGATAAGGATCTGGTATGTCTACTATCGGTCTGCTGATCGTTTTATTGTCTAAGAGATAGGCCACCACCACAGATATCTGACAGCTGCTATCTCAAAGAGAACACAGAAGAACTAAATGTGTGGGAGATGCGGGAGACATGCCTTGTTGCTGATAATTCATCTTGTATACGTTTATGTAAATTACCTCTTCCAGGCTATGGGGGGGGTACTCTTTCCTGCAGACTGATGTTTTCAGGAAACCACCTCCATCAACTCATTACTACATGCCTCATCAACTCACAGTACAGCAACAATAAAAACCTTTCCTGGTTGGCCAGTTCCTCAGGATGAAGCAAATATGCTCAATTGAGGAACGGTTTAAGAAACAAGCTGAGGACTTCAAAGATTTTTGCAGAGGGGGTACAGTTGAATGAGCATTAAGGAGGGATATAATAGGGCTATAAACACCTCACATAGCTACAGCATTCCATCAAAAAATAAAGTGGTGATCAAAAGATTAGATTAATTTCTACCGATAATTGTGAGTGGCAGACAATGAGGTCCATCCTCACAAAACATTGGTCAGTATTACTGACAGCACCCTGTTTTGCAACAAGCTTTTCTGATGCCCCTTTAATGACATAGAATCATAGAATCGTAGAGTTGGAAGGGACCTCCTGGGCCATCTGTTCCAACCCCCTGCTCATAGCAGAATTCACTAAATCATCCCAGACAGATGTCTGTCCAGCCTCTGTTTGAAGACTTACATGGAAGGAGAACTCACAACTAGTGTTGAGCATTCCGATACTGCAAATATCGGGTATCGGCCGATATTCGCTGTATCGGAATTCTGATACCGAGTACCGATATTTTTTCAATATCAGAATCGGAAGTTCCCAAAATGCAATGAGCCACTGTTGTGGCTCTGATTGGCTGCCGAAATGACGTCATCATGATGCGCGGTCTGTGCGCATCATGATGCGCCGTCAGTTCGGGCCTTCCGGGGGGGTCTGTGCCGACTGCCCGGGGGTCCGTACCGGCCTGACCGGGGGTCTGTACCGGCCTGCTGGTGGTCTGTGCTGACTGTCCGGGGGTCTGTACCGGCCTGCCGGGGGGCTGTGCCGAAAGTCCGGCGGTCTGCACCCCGGCCTGCCGGGGGGCTGTGCCGGCCTGCCGGTGGTCTGTGCCGACTGTCCGGGGATCTGTGCAGGCTGCGGGGGTCTGTGCAGGCATCGTCCAATGGGACTACAAGTCCTGCTACCATGACAGTGATTGACACATTAGCCAATGATGGGACAGTAGTAGTCCCATCATCCGGCTAATGTGTTGAATGTAAAAAAAAAAAAAAAAAAAAAATTACATACTACATACATGCTACATACATACTACATACTACATACATGCTACATACATGCAACATATATATTACATACATGCATACATACAACATATAAACTACATGCATGCAACATGCATACTACATATATACTACATATATACTACATGCATGCAACATACATACAACATATATACTACATGCATGCAACATGCATACTACATATATACTACATGCAACATACATACTACATATATACTACATATATTCTACATGCATGCAACATGCATACTACATATATACTACATGCATGCAACATACTACATACATACTACATATATACTACATGCATACTACATATATACCACATATATACTACATGCATGCAACATACATACATACTACATATATACCACATATATACTACATGCAACATACATACTACATATATACCACATATACACCACATGCATGCAACATACATATATACAACATATATACTACATGCATGCAACATACATATATACTACATATATACTACACGCATGCAACATGCATACTACATATATACTACATGCATGCAACATACATACATACTACATATATACCACATATATACTACATGCATACTTCATATACAGTGGGGAAAAATATAGTATATATGTATGTTGCATGCATGTAGTATATATATTGTATATATGTATGTTGCATGCATGTGGTATACAGTGGGGAAAAAAAGTATTTAGTCAGTCAGCAATAGTGCAAGTTCCACCACTTAAAAAGATGAGAGGCGTGCACCAGGCTGGGAAGACTGAATCTGCAATAGCCAACCAGCTTGGAGTGAAGAAATCAACTGTGGGAGCAATAATTAGAAAATGGAAGACATACAAGACCACTGATAATCTCCCTCGATCTGGTGCTCCACGCAAAATCCCACCCCGTGGGGTCAGAATGATCACAAGAACTGTGAGCAAAAATCCCAGAACCACGCGGGGGGACCTAGTGAATGAACTGCAGAGAGCTGGGACCAATGTAACAAGGCCTACCATAAGTAACACACTACGCCACCATGGACTCAGATCCTGCAGTGCCAGACGTGTCCCACTGCTTAAGCCTGTACATGTCCGGGCCCGTCTGAAGTTTGCTAGAGAGCATTTGGATGATCCAGAGGAGTTTTGGGAGAATGTCCTATGGTCTGATGAAACCAAACTGGAACTGTTTGGTAGAAACACAACTTGTCGTGTTTGGAGGAAAAAGAATACTGAGTTGCATCCATCAAACACCATACCTACTGTAAAGCATGGTGGTGGAAACATCATGCTTTGGGGCTGTTTCTCTGCAAAGGGGCCAGGACGACTGATCCGGGTACATGAAAGAATGAATGGGGCCATGTATCGTGAGATTTTGAGTGCAAACCTCCTTCCATCAGCAAGGGCATTGAAGATGAAACGTGGCTGGGTCTTTCAACATGACAATGATCCAAAGCACACCGCCAGGGCAACGAAGGAGTGGCTTCGTAAGAAGCATTTCAAGGTCCTGGAGTGGCCTAGCCAGTCTCCAGATCTCAACCCTATAGAAAACCTTTGGAGGGAGTTGAAAGTCCGTGTTGCCAAGCGAAAAGCCAAAAACATCACTGCTCTAGAGGAGATCTGCATGGAGGAATGGGCCAACATACCAACAACAGTGTGTGGCAACCTTGTGAAGACTTACAGAAAACGTTTGACCTCTGTCATTGCCAACAAAGGATATATCACAAAGTATTGAGATGAAATTTTGTTTCTGACCAAATACTTATTTTCCACCATAATATGCAAATAAAATGAAAAAAAAACAGACAATGTGATTTTCTGGATTTTTTTTTCTCAGTTTGTCTCCCATAGTTGAGGTCTACCTATGATGTAAATTACAGACGCCTCTCATCTTTTTAAGTGGTGGAACTTGCACTATTGCTGACTGACTAAATACTTTTTTTCCCCACTGTATGTAGCATGTAGTATGTATGTAGTATGTATTTTTTTTTTTTTTACATTCAACACATTAGCCGGATGATGGGACTGCTACTGTACCATCATTGGCTAATGTGTCAATCACCGTCATGGTAGCAGGCATCGCCCGATGGGACTTGTAGTCCCATCGGACGATGCCTACACAGACCCCCGCAGCCTGCACAGACCCCCAGACAGTCGGCACAGACCCCCGGGCAGTCGGCACAGACCCCCGGACAGTCGGCACAGACCACCAGCAGACCGGCACAGCCCCCCGGCAAGCCGGCACAGACCCCCGGGCAGTCGGCACAGACCCCCGGCAGGCCGGCACAGACCCCCGGAAGGCCCGTACACACCCCCGAGAGGCTGTACAAGGACAGAAAAGGGTTTTTCTTTTTCCGATACCGGAAGTGCCATAGACTTGAATGGGACTTCCGATATCGGAATCGGCGATACCCGATACTTTTTTCGTATCGGGCCAATACCATCCGATCCGATATTTTAGGGTATCGGATCGTATCGCTCAACACTACTCACAACCTCTCGTGGCAGCCTGCTCCACTCATTGATCACCCTCACTGTCAAAAAGTTTTTTCTAATATCTAATCTGTGTCTCCTCCCATTCAGTTTCATCCCATTGCTTCTAGTCTTACCTTGTGCAATCGAGAATAAAGATGATCCTTCTACAATGTGACAGCCCTTGAGATATTTGTAGACAACTATTAATGTGGTGCCCAAAACTGGACACAGTATTCCAGATGAGGTATGACCAAGGAGGAGTAGAGGGCAATAATGACTTCATGTGATCTAGACTGTATGCTTCTGTTAATACATCCCAGAATTGCATTTTCCTTTTTGCTGCTGCATCACACTGTTGACTCATGTTCAGTTTATGATCTATTTGTATACCCAAGTCTTTTTAACATATGCTGTTGCTTAGCCCTATTCCTCGATCGAAAAATCCTAAAGATCTATTGACCCATAGACATTATGCCTAGAGATGAGCAACTTTCCCTTTTTTCGGGTCGAGTCGTGTTCGGACCACCCGACTTTCGCAAAAGTCGAGTCGAACGCAATCGGCCGATTATCGTGAAAAGTCGAAGGCCGACTGAAACACGAAACCCAATGCAAGTCAATGGGGAAGAAAAGTCGGCAGTGAGTGGAGGACAGGAAACACACCTACAGGGGTAGGGCTGGCTCCAGATTTTCGTGGGTCCAGGGCCAAAGAGTGTCAATGGGCTCCTTTAACACATGCCACATTTCATGATCCTCTGATGCGGCAGTGAAATAGCGGTATAGTACAATGAAAAATACTTCACTTTTTACATCACATGACTGATATCCATTTTAAATTCTCTAATAGCTCAAAAAACGGACAGTATATTACTCCATACAGTATTATGGCCACCGCATAGTGCGCCATACAGAGTAATGAGGCCCATATATTTCTCCATACAGAATCATTGGTCTCATATAATTTTCGATACCGTATATGATGAGCTCCACATAATGCTACAGTATATGTTGGTCCCCATGGATGAAGCTCCACTATCTTTTGGGCCCAAATAATGCTCCATATATAATGGGCCCCATTTCTAATGCTCCAGTGTATAATGGGCCCTGTAAATGCTGCTCCAGTGTCTGATGTCCCCCATTTGGAAAGCTCCAGCATATGATGGGCCTCACGGATAATGCTCTAGTGTACGATTAGTCCAAATAATGCTCCATATATAATCTGCCCCATTTACAATGCTCCAGTATATGATGGGCCCCATGGATGATGCTCCAGTGTCTTATGGGCCCAATTAATGCTCCATATATAATGGGCCCCATTTCAAATGCTCCAGTGTATAATGGGCCCTGTAAATGCTGCTCCAGTGTCTGATGTCCACCTTTGGAATGCTCCAGAGTGTAGGGGCCCCATATATCATTCTCCAGAGTATAGTGCTTCCCAAAAATTGCTCCCAACCTTTAAAGCAATTAAATAAGTCTCCTCACTAGGGAATCCCTGTACTCTGGACTCCTCCTCGTCCCCATCTTCCATCTCTCTGCACTTGGACTGTTAAGGCAGAGGGCGTACAGACATGATGCCATTGCTCTCTCTGACCAGAATGTCACTGTCAGGAAACACGGAAGACGTCACGGCGGTGGAGCAGGGATAGGTAAGTATTTCAACTTTGCAAGTGCTGTGATCCTGTTCAAGCAGGGGGGGCCCACTCGTTGGTGACCGCACTGGCACAGGGCCCCTCATAGTACGGCGGTGTGTCTGATGGCGGATGGGCCCTGCCACCGGCAGAGACACTTTTGCGTACTATGAGGGGCCCTGTGCCAGTGCCGTTACCCATGAGTATGCCCCCCCACCTGCTCAAGGAACCTGCACTTTCATCTGCACCTTCCTCTTTGTCACTGTGTAAGGTGGTATAGTATGCGGGAAGGGGAACCTGAGTTTCATCAGGGTCAGATTCTGGCTGTGTAGAGTGCAAGGGGAATGTAGTGGTCTGGGCCAATGTACCAGCAGAATCATCTAGCAGTGGCTGGTCATCAGTGCACTTGTGGCGCCCCCAGGAGTACGGTCGCCACAGTGGCATTACCTTCCTCCTAGGGAGTGTGATGTCATGCTTGGGAGCAACAAAGGATCTCTCTAGCAGTTAAACCAACACACAACACAGTTCCCACTCCAGGCCAGCAGGGAGAGCTCTGAACCTGACTGCTGAGGATCTGCTCTCTGTGGTCGGGAAGAGTGAAGTTAGGGGAGTCTGTGAAGGGAAGGGGAAGTGTGTGGACATGAGAAGGGGAGCTGGAGGATGAGCAGAGTTAAGGCTCACTCCTAGCTGGAGCGTATGGTCTGTATTCCGGTCTCCGAGTTGGTAGGGACACTGACGGTCCTGCAGCAGAAACCGGAGGAAGGAGCAGCGGTAAATGCTCTGTTCCCAACTAAGGCTCGGAGGCCCCAGTAGCAACATGTGTGAGCCAGAAGGAAAAGGCTACGGCTGCGTGCCATACGAGAAAGTTCCAAAAGAGAGTCAACAGGGGGAACTTCAGTGAACTCAGTACTGCGAGTACCTCAGATAAGTGCTAGAACGGAGGCCACACTAGCTACAGTATCTGCAGAGAGAGAATTCCTAATTTGCTTCCAGGCTGACCAACTCCTTCTCCATCTGTACTCTGGGTCCTGGATGACACTTACCAAGTACAGGTAAAGGAACTGCACGACTGTGTCTGTCATCTTTCTCCTGCGCCTAGCGCACGGCTCTGCTAAATCCTGCACTGCACACCATCTACCAACTCTTTCATCTGCCCTGCGACTATGGCCCTACCTGTGCAGGGCTTCTACATCTTAGCTGCACCACAACATCTGTCCCAGAGAAGCGACACTGCAGCGCTGGTCAATCTGATCAGAAACCACAGGTGGCGTCACGTATCATTCACCTATAAACGTTATTCACCCCTTTGCATGGACGCCCAGGGCCACGGACCGGGTCACCACCACCGTGACACATCCCTCTGAGACACCGGCCAGGTACCGATTAACCCCACTGCCCTGGCTGGCGACCCACACTCCATGTCAGATTCATCTTGGACTGGGGAATTCATGATTTGACTTGATAACACAGGCATGGTATGTGAGAAAGAGCTACATGGACTAATGTGAAGTGTTGCCTGCTGCATCATTCACTTTTGTTGGGGGTGAAGGACACAAGGAAAGGGGTTCTTCCAGACCAGGAGCCAGCACTTGATGACTCAGTGCTTGCATTTTTTTAAACTTCAGAAGAGGAGGGCATATTAGCTGGAGTCCGTTTCGGCAATGTAAGCCAAAACCAGTTCCTGATGCTCCGGCTTTAAAAGTGGTTAACCTACTCCCAGAAAAGGTAGCCTTCCAGGCCTTCCAGAGCCAGACCATGACGCAGGCTTCACACCTCCTTAGCTGCTATTGTGCTTTTGCCACTACCAGCAGATGCACCACCACCATCAGTACCAGCTGTCCCCCCCCACGCCCACGTCCGCAGCCTCTTCCACCATACTTCCAAATTTTGGAGAAAATGTACCCAAAATAACATCAGATATATGGTACTGTATCAGAAGCGTACAGCTGTATACAGTCAAAGGATAATTGTAAATCTCCGTATATATTTCATGAGTCACACAGATATGCTCACAGGCTCAGTATGGATTAGACAAGAATATATAAAGTAGAAAAAGGGTACAGTATCATCACATAGCAGGTATATATAGTATAGTTTAAACATTCTAAATCTCCATATATATTTCAGGAGGCAGACACAGAGGCTCTCAGGCTCAGTATGGATTACAACACAATATAAAAAGCCGTAAAATGGTAATTGATCTGAAGCGTACAGCTGTATACAGTGTAGGGGTCATTGTCAATCTCAATATTTATTTCCAGAGTCAGAAACAGACTCTCACTTGGTCAGTTTGGATTAGACCAGAATATAAAAAGCAGTAAATGGGTAATGTATCACAAGCGTAGAGCTGTATACAGTGTTGGGGTAATTTTTAAATCTACATATAAATTGCAGGAGTAACCCACAGACTCTCACATGCTCAGGATGGATCACACCACAATATAAAAAGAAGATCCACAAGAAATAATCACACATGTGGGCCAATGTTCCAGGTGTCAATGATACACTTAGAGTGGTGGGTGGAGGAGGACTTTCTGGCAGAAAGGGTACAGTATCACCAGATACCATGTATACAGTATATAGCATAGATTAAACATTAAAAATGTACGTCTATTTATTAGGAGTAGTGTTGAGCCACCCTGCTAGTGTTCGAGTTCGGTTCGGTTCATCGAACAGGAGGCAAGTTCGTCGAATGTTCGTCGAACGTTCGACAAACACCGTCGAACCCCATTGAAAACAATAGCAGGCAAACACAAACACATAGAAAACACATACAAAACACCTTAAAAGGTGTCCCAAAGCAGATAAAATGCTCCGAAGACACAAATAACATATGGAAAAGGGCAACTACATATAGAAAAGAGGTGGAGGAGTAAAAGGAGGAGGAGGAGACACAGATATAGGCATGTCATGCCCTTATAAAGTCAAGAAAGGCTGGAATAAAAATCTAAAATAAAAAAAATTCTAAAATTCTAAAATCGAAGACGATCATATACCGTCGGAGTTCCCACCATAAATTATGCCAACTGCCAATCGGGCGGCATTATTCCCACGACCCTCCGAACAGCGTCCATGAAGGCAAAGTGTTTGGTTTCCGGGGGCAGTATGGTTGCAAAGCTGAACCTTAAAGGAATGTCCAGAAGGGCACCACCAGGAGTGGAGCCTGCGGCTTAATTGGGCTCCACACGGGCAACCTCAACCATGCCAGCCAGGGGAAGGATGGACAGATTGCAAGCTTTCTCGATTCTGTGGGTAGTGATCCATGGCCGTTTTTAGTTGTGCTAGCGATTTGTCAGCTTAATTCCGTTAACGAACGAGACTCCGGCATGCCCCCGCGGTCCGCGTTCAGCTTACTAGAGGGGCACATGAGATTGAGCAATAACAGGTCTGTCAGGCCCTTACATGTCCGGGGCTGCACGCGCGCTACACTGAAAGGACCAGCGTGTGTCGCTTACAGGTGCAGATAACCCGCTGAACCCCTTTATTGATGGGGATCTGGGATTCCAATTCTTCCCCGCGAACGAGGATTTCCCAGTAAGTGCAGGTCAACCGGAATTCCAGAATTAGGCCTAACCGGCATTTCAGAAACAATGTGAAAAACTTAAGCGTCCAAACCCCAGGTGCTGTAGATTGCTTAACAGCTGGGCTCCTCTGCTGAGTAGCACACAGTTCTTACATAAACAGGCGGCATAGCTTGGCTCACAGGAGGGCAACTCTGCTGAGTAGCAGACAGTGCTTACATAAACAGGCGGCATAGCTAGGTTCACGGGTGGGCTCCTCTGCTGAGCAGTAGACACAGGTGCTAGGCCCAAAGTATTCACTGGGCTAAATGGAGTTAAAAAATGGTTCTTACATAAACAGGCGGCACAGCTTGGTTCACGGGTGGGCTCCTCTGCTGAGTAGCAGACACAGTTACTAGGCCCAAAGTATTAACTGGGCTAAATGCAGTCAAAAACTGGTTCTTTCATAAACAGGCAGCATAGCTAGGTTCACGGGTGGGCTCCTCTGCTGAGTAGCAGACAGTGCTACAAGGCCCAAAAGGATTTTCTGGACAAGATGCGGTAAAAAATTATTAGAAACACACACGATGTAGCTCCTTGACAGGTGTACTACACCGCTGGCTACCAGACACCACTACTATGCTTTGAAACTGTCTGTTAACAAAGAAAACCATTATTAATGTGAAAATAAAGTTACGCTTTTGGTGAACAAACCGTTCTCGAATGGAACCTCGAACAGCTGAATTTTAAGCAAAGTGTTCAAGTTCGATGAATGGCTCGAACACCGCCCAAGACAGCTCGAACTTGAACGTGGCGAACAGGTCGACTCGAACACCGCTCATCTCTAATCAGGAGGCAGACTCAGACGGTCTCAGGCCCAGCATGGATTCGACAAGATGGTAGAAAGTGGAGAAAGGGTACAGGATCACTGGATACCCGGTATATATAGCATAGTTTACATATTAAAAATCTATGTCTATTTATCTGGAGGCAGACTCAGACAGTCTCAGGCTCAGTATGGATTCGACAAGATTGTAGAAAGTTGAGAAAGGGTACAGTATCACTGGATAACAGGTATATATAGCATAGTTTAAACATTAAAAATCTCCGTGTATATTTCCGGAGTCCGACAAAGACACTCACAGCCTCAGTATGGATTAGACAAGAATCTAAAAAGTAGAAAAAGGGTTATGTATTTGAAGCATACACCAGTATACACTGTTGGGGTATTTTTAAATCTTCATATATATTTCAGTCTCAGTAAGACAGTCCAGACTCTCCGCAAGAGGAAACGAGATGGAAACAAGTACAGACGGAAAGTCGAGTGATTGCTGAAATTTTGGAATTACTAATCACGGGAAAAACTCCCGGGAGAATTCTCAGAGGCGATGCTGACCCTCAATTACTTTGTCTGTGGAGACAGCAAAAACAGTTCTTTGTGAAGAAAGGGTTGCTGTATCGCAGTACCGTGGATCCCATCACCGTTACTCATCTCCATCAAATTGTGATCACAGGGAGAGATGTAGACATGGTCCTCACTACCTATCATGATCTGTCAGGTAACTTTGGAGTGCAAAAGACAGAAGCCACAGGCCGTAGGCGATTCTATTGGATTGGCATGAGAGAACACATTTAAAAATGTGGGCAGGAATGTCACGTCTGTGAGTAGGAAAACTGTGAAAGCTGATGATAAGCCACCACTGCATCTTATTGTGAGTCGACGTCCATAACAAATGGAAGCCGTTGATCATCTGAAGATAGAGTCCAGCAGGACAGGGCATAGCTACGTCTTAACCATCATCTATCAGTTCACCAAATTTGTAGTGGCAGTCCCAGTGAAGGATTTAACAGCCCAGACTACACAGCGGTGGAGCAGGGAGAGGTAAGTATTGCAAGTGCTGGCGCCCTGAGCAAGCAGGGGGGACCCACTCGTGGGCGGCGGTACTGGCACAGGGCCCCTCATAGTACGCCAGTGTGTCTGACGGCGGGTGTGCACCCCCACCATCAGAGACACTTGATTGTACTATGAAGGACCCTGTGCCAGTGCCCGCGCACAAGAGTCGGCCCACCCACCTGTCCAGGGCAACGACCCTTGCACGGTTGCATGCGATTAATCCGCTGCTAACACATTCATCCCCGTGCTTGATGCGAATAAGATTATACGCCCCCCTGAGGTCAAGCTTAGTAAACCAGCAGGCACTCTTAACTCTGGAGAATAAATCAGACATCAGAGGTAACGGGTACTGATATTTAACCGTCATCTTGTTAAGGGAACGATAATCAATACACGGTCTTAATGAACCATCTTTCTTGGCCACAAAAAAAACCCCAGCGCCTAAAGGTGACGAGGATGGTCTAATATGACCCTTCTCCAACGACTCCTTATTATAGTATCATGTTCGGGTACTGATAAGTTGAAAAGTCGACCCTTGGGAAATTTACACCCAGGCAACAACTCAATTGCACAGTCATAACTCCTATGAGGAGGCAAAGATGCAGATTTACTCTCACTAAATACATCAGAAAAATCGGCCAGATAATCAGGAATATCATGAGACTGAGGAGAGGTGGAGAAAACAGGAGCGTCCCTAAGTACACACTGACAACCCCAACTCACCACAGACCCAGATTTCCAATCCAAAACTGGATTCTAAGTTTGCAACCAGGGAAAACCCAGAACAATAGTATCATGCAAATTATGCAGCACCAAAAATTTACAATTTTCTTGGTGGTCTGGGGTAACTCGCATTATCACCTGGGTCCAAAACTGAGGTTTATTCTCCGCCAAAGGAGTAGCATCAATACCCCTCAAAGGAATAGGCATCCACAGAGGCGTCATGGAAAAACCACAACGTTTAGCAAAGTACAAATCCATCAGATTCAACGCTGCTCCTGAATCCACAAAAGCCTTAGTGGAAAACGTGGATAAGGAGCAGATCAGAGTAATTGCCAAAAGGAACTTAGGTTGTACACTGCCCACAGCAAATGTGTGTGCAAAACGTTTCTCTCGTTTAGGGCAGACAGAAATAGTATGAGAGGCATCTCCACAGAAAAACACAGCTTATTACGCCTTCTAAACTCCTGACGTTGCGCCCTAGATAAAACCCCATCACATTGCATAGGTTCAGACGTTTGTTCAAAAGGTGGCAGCGCCTCCCGTGTAGTTTTACGTTCACGTAAACGCTGATCAACTTGAATGGCTAATGACATAGAATCATCCAGACCAGAGGGAACAGGAAATCCCACCTTAGCATCTTTTACGGTCTCTGATAAACCCTTCCGAAAGAGAGCTGCCAAGGCACCATCATTCCATGTAGTAAGGACTGCCCACTTTCGGAATTTTTGACGGTATAACTCTGCAGAATCCTGACCCTGGTTTAATGCCAACAGAGTTCTTTCAGCTTGATCAACAGCATTAGGTTCATCATACAACAACTTCAAGGCTTGAAAAAATGCATCCACATTAGTCAGAATAGGATTTTCAGGTGTCAGAGAAAAAGCCCAATCCTGGGGATCGCCGCGCAGCAAGGAGATGACAATTTTAACCTGCTGCGCAGAGCTCCCTGATGAGTTAGGCTTCAAGGCAAGAAGTAATCTACAATTATTCTTAAAATTCAGAAATTTAGACCGATCCCCAGAAAACACATGGAGTAGGGATCTTAGGTTCAGCAGCATGTGACTGAATGAGGTAGGTGGAAATTCCCTGCACTTCAGCAGCAAGTTGCTCCACACGATCAGACAATTGCTTAATCTCCATTAGGGAAAAAAAATCCTCCTACGGCCCCAAAGAAAAAGAGGAAAAAATACATATAAAAAGAAAAATTCTGACACTTTTTTTTAACAACTTTTTCCTGCTTTTGAGTACCCTAGAATCTGCGGTATGGCTGGTGATTCTGTTATGAATGGGTCACCGAGGAGGAAAAAACCTAAACAAGCTAAGCCCCAGAAAAACCAGAGAGGTTGGTAACTATGCAGATTGCAGATCTCTGATCCTAACCACACAACTAGCAGCAGCCGTGGAGCGTACCTACAATGAACCTAGACGCCTCGTCATGGCCGGAGGACTAAATAAGCCTAAAGCAAGAAAAGGGGAAAACTAACTGCCCCAGAGCAGACCCCAAAGGAATAGACAGCCCCCACACATGTATTGATGGTGAAACAAGATGAAAACACAAACACAGGCAGGAAAATAGGCTAAGCAAACGATGGGGCCCAAACTAACTAGAAAGGAAATGAAAGGAAAGACACTGTCTGCAATCTGCCCAAAACCCTACAAAATAATGTCCAACACTTCTGATAACAAAATTAACCCTGAAGTCACTAGACTTCTCCCACTGTATCAGCACTCTGAAAAATTCTGAGACAGAGCAAAAAGAGGCCAATCTAATAAGGGACAAATAGCAAATTGGCAAATACAGATAAATAAGAGTGGAAATTCAGCACAGCCCCAGCCGGGGCTGGCTGACCACACAAAAAACCGAATAGAACAACAAAATCAAGTGTGAACATTAGCAGAAAAACTTAGCTTGAGCTGACTGGAGCAGAGCTGAGAACCAAGACCTGACAAGCAGAAGGAATCACCAGCACCAGAGTAGGACGTCGGCTGTCTTAAATCCAATCTGAGATTCTTGAGGTCCAATCGTCATCCTCATTATCAGGTGGCAGATCTCTACCGATTAAATCAGCCTCACTACCTCCTGTTACCACCAGAGGGAGCCTGGAAGGAGAACTCACAACTGGTAGACTAGAAAATGAGCTCACAACACGGGACTGTCCCGCAGGAATCGGGATGGTTGGAACTTGGGAGCCATGAATTAGCCATGTGGTGCTGGAGGGGCCCCCTCTCCCCCGGGGCCCCCATTCAATGAACGAGCTGCACGGGCGGTAGGTCTGCCCCTGGGTTGGATCACAAGTGGCGCCATCATTTTTCTATGACAGGTAGGAACAGCTCAAGAGAGGGATAGTGTAAAAGAAATAAATTAAAAAAAACAATGTGGGGTCCAGTGCATTTTTAATAGCCAGCCAAGGAAATGCCAGTGGGCTGATATTAAAAGGCTAGGAAGGTCCATGGATATTAGCCCCTTCCCAAAATAATAAGACCAGCCCTCAGCTATGTTTCCCTTGGCTGGTTATTAAAAATACGGGGGGACCCAACCTTGGTTTTCCCATTTATGTATTTATTAACAAGTACAGTATGTATTTACACACTCAAGGCACTGCTCCACTCCTCCACTTGGACCCCTGCCTGCTGGTTCAAGATTATCATTTTTTTTTAATTCTATATTATTTTAAGTTATTTCTCTATCCTGCTCTTACCCCATTTTGCTTCCTTTTGTGGCCCCCTAGCTCTTAATATGACCATTTTACAGCAAAAAAGTTTGGGTACCCAATGACTTATATGGGGTTGGAGTCAAGTTCTGGTTTTGGTCAAGTTCGACCAAACCCGACCATCCACAAGTCTGCTCATCCCTAGATTTGAACCCAGGACCAGCGCTGCAAAGCAACAGTGCTA
The DNA here is from genome assembly GCF_039654945.1 of Dendrobates tinctorius. Classification (NCBI taxonomy): domain Eukaryota; kingdom Metazoa; phylum Chordata; class Amphibia; order Anura; family Dendrobatidae; genus Dendrobates; species Dendrobates tinctorius. Next base: position 2,373,563 of record NW_027361832.1, on the reverse strand, counting down.
ACCACTGAACCACCGTGTTGCCCACATAGCTTGCACCCCTATATGTACTCTCACAAATAGCCTGCACCCCCATATGTACCCACCACAAACAGCCTGCATCATTTATATGAACCCCTACATATAGCCTGCACTCCCCATATGTACCCCCAAATATAGTCTGTACCCCCATATTGTAGATTGTGAGCCCTCACGGCCAGGGTCCTCTCTCCTACGTGCGCCTGGATATGCAGCCTCCAGGAAGGGTGATCTGGGTATTTCTGCCCCCCGGGGCAGGTGGAGAAACAAGACACAATTCAGACAGGCCTGGATATGTAGCCTCCAGGAAAGGCGATCTGGGTATTATACCCCCAGAGCAGGCTAAGATACAAGACACAGATCACAAAGGGATAGAGAGCAACAGCTCCCCCAGAACTGATCAGAATCAGAGCAGGAGCTGAACACACAGACTCACGTGGCGAGGTTCAGGAACTCAATGCGAAGCTCTGGCAATGCCCCAAAGGGGGAGGGACCTTTATATAGGAGCTGTCACACAGCCTGAACACACGTGGTAACTCATGCAGAGTGCAGCGGACCTCATTAACCCATGGGTAGCTTCCCACAGCGACTGCCAGGGACCGCACGTGCGGGTGGTTATGCAGTGCAGCGGAACCACGCACGCATGTACGGCTACACAACAGAGCCGGGCACTGAGCAGCATACACAGATAACTGACAACAGCTTTCCAGCTCATTAGAGGGAAAAGAGCGAAGGGTTAAAGCAGAGATGCAGAGCAACACCGTGAAACAAGGACCAAACACAGCGGCGTTACAGGCGTCTTGTTATTGGTGGTCGGATGTCAGCTGCTCTGGTGATGTGGCAGCTCCGGATTGTCCTGCAGGCGATGTTTGCGTGAGTGTTTCGGGTGGAACTTTGGGTATAAAAGGCTCCCAGTGATGCCCGTGGGTGCGCTAGTATCATTTATGGTTGGTGTGTGTGAGTGGATACGCTACCGCACTGCATGCATGTGAATGCATTTAGTTACCTCCTGAGTTTTAGCCAGTTAGGGCTTTTTGTACCTGCTTGGCTTAGCATCTGTTTCCTACATGTGTGCGGTTAGCACAGTGGACATACAGGGCAAGATCCAACCAAAGAGCTGTGCTCCCCTGTGAAGTCAACAGGGTTTGTAGTTAGCACCACTCCCGATTATAAACTATTTAACCCCTTCAGAAGGATTGCAAGGTGACATTAACCCCTTATTATGCCATATGCCACCCACTACAGGGCAATGGGAAGAGAGGGTAAGTGCCAGAATTGGCACATCTTACAGGTGCGCCTTTTGTGGGGTGCCTGAGGGCAGATTTTTTTAGCCAGGGGGGCCCAAAAACAATGGTCCCTCTCTAGGCTATTAATTTCTGCCCTCAGTCACTGGCTTGCCCTCTCTGGTGGAGAAAATTGCGCGGGAGCCCACACATAGAATCATAGAATCATAGAATCATAGAATCATAGAATCGTAGAGTTGGAAGGGACCGCCTGGGCCATCTGGTCCAACCCCCTGCTCAAAGCAGGATTCGCTAAATCATCCCAGTCAGATGTCTGTCCAGCCTCTGTTTGAAGACTTCCATTGAAGGAGAACTCACCACTTCTCGTGGCAGCCTGTTCCACTCATTGATCACTCTAACTGTCAAAAAGTTTTTTCTAATATCTAATCTGTGTCTCTTCCCATTCAGTTTCATCCCATTGCTTCTAGTCTTTCCTTGTGCAAATGAGAATAAAGTTGATCCTTCTACAATGTGACAGCCCTTTAGATATTTGTAGACAGCTATTAAGTCTCCTCTCAGTCTTCTCTTTTGCAAACTAAACATTCCCAAATCCTGCAACCTTTCCTCATAAGACAGGGTTTGCAGACCGGTCACCATTCTGGTCGCTCTTTTCTGAACTTGCTCCAGTTTGTTGATGATTCACACAAGTTTTTTCCGTGAATTAATTCTTTAAGTTAACACCTACAGCTTCAATATTTTGCATACATACACTACTAGCAGTATGAGTTAGGGATATATATAAATCCAACGGATATGCAATGGTTTACTATATGTAAACCATGTCTCCTATCCTGTCAGCTTTTGCAATTATTTTACAAAAGCCAACAAATGAATTAACGGCTAATCTTCTATCTATATCTCTGTCAAATATATATACTGTATGTGTGTGTGTGATATTATATACTATGTGTGTATATTTATTCTTTCTATTCTATTCGAACCTATTCTACTCTTTACTGTACACCATCTGCCAGCTTTTATTATATCTATCTATTTATTTATCTATATACATACACACACATATATATTATATATACAGTATATATATAGAGTATGTATGTCAGTGTCCAGCTGCAGCAATGAGACTCATGGGTCTTTCCCACCTGGTAATCAAGTTCCTGCACGGACTGGATTAGGAGTAAATCCTTCAATAGGAGAACAAAAAGGAAATCCAGCAAAAACTCAGCAAACCAGGATTGGAGTAAAATGATGCTTTTCTTTATTTCCTCAATAAGGTTAAAAAGACGACCCACAAGGATCAGGAGCCAGAGTGCATGGCAGAAATAAACGCAAATGGGACTACTCGTTTCGGCGACCTAATCCGCCTTCTTCACGGTCCAAACACGGTCTTTTTAACATTATTGAAGAAATAAAGAAAAGCATCATTTTACTCCAATCCTGGTTTGCTGAGTTTTTGCTGGATTTCCTTTTTGTTCTCCTATATATATATATATATATATATATATATATATATATATATATATATATGGTGTGTGGCGCCACCAGAGGGTGGCCGCACCCAATCTCCAGCACAGGCCTCAAGCCACGGTCTTCCCTGCCGGCTGTGACTGCACGGATGTGGGTGGACAGGCAGCAGCAGGATCCGGCGCGTGTAGTCAGCAAGTGGGTCCTGGCTGGGGTCCGGCGGTGGCATCCCTCTCATTACACCCCCTCATTACACCCTCTCATTATACCCCCTTCATTACACCCCTCTTGTTATACCCCCTCTTTACACCCCTTTCACAGCCTCGTCATCACAGCGGCGGCCTGGATCCGAGCGGCAACTCGAATCCGAGCGGCTGCTGAGATCCCAGCGGCGGTAGGGATCGCAGCGGCGGCCTGGATCCGAGCGGCGGTCGAGATCGCAGCGGCGTTCAGGAACGTAGCTGCATCCTGGATTCGAGCGGTATCACTTAGGTGTTCCAAAATGGCGGTCGGCGTACTTCCGGTGTGGCGCAGTGGATTGTGGAATTCGGGGACATCCAGATGGAAGTGGATGACAGACAACTTAAGGCAATTATATATATAGATATGTCTAGCATACTTTACAATGGACCATTTTGAGTGATTCTGTGGAGCACAATTGTCACAATGTGGGCACAGGCTTAACTGAAAAAAAAACTTGTTAAATATCAGACAACTTTCAGGATTATACTATCTTTGACTCTGTAGCGTTTTGTTTTTATACAGAACAATATACTTCATTCTTGATCATTGGCTATAATATATTCCAATCTAAACATCTCCTAATTTACTCATGCAACGCTAAATAACTGAAGCAAATCACAGATATACGAGGCATTGAATGAACCATATGATGGGAGGAATTCCTGCAGCTGGCACATATAAAATCTGAAAAGAAATGTCTAGCACAATTTGACCTGTAAAAATGGCCCTGTGCCGACAAAGGAAAATTAAGCAAAGCTTTGCAAGTTTGTTTTATTTCATTGGTGAAATGACCATTTGTTTCCAAATAGTCCCTCAGCTAAAGACTTTAAAGACCATTACTCCACCATACTGGCATCCTGCTAACTGTTATGTGTATTTCTTTACTGACAGGACCGAGCTGCTGGAATTCATTACAGAGCTTTACCAGCAATGAAAGAAAACTTCAGATCCCAGCATGCGAATAATCTCATCAATGATCACCAACCTCTAATCCAGATTATGAGAAAGCAGCAGAATACTCTCCAAACTCCAAAGACACATCAAAAGTCCAAGGAAGGCTACGTTCGCACGTTCAGTATTTGGTCAGTATTTTACCTCAGTATTTGGGTCGCCCTCCCAGGGCTGTGGGGTACTCGGTACTGGGCCGGTGTCAGTGGGATGTGTCACGGCAGCTGTGACCCGGTACATGGCCCTGGGCACCCAAATCAATGGTGGTTTGTGGTATAGTTTATATGATAGTTTGTGACGCCACCTGTGGTGTTTGGCAAGCAAGATGTTAAGCCAACGCTGCGTGCAGATCCTTTGGGGTTGATGGTGTGTTGCAGCATAGATGGTATAGCTCCCCACAGGTGAAGCTGTAATCCCAGGGCAGTGTAATGGCAATAGATGAGGAGCGCAGGCGGTGTGAGGAATGCTGGTACCCAGATGTAGCGGATCTGGCGGTGTTGGCGCACAAATGAATGGAAGACACCAGGGCTTACAGTTCCAAAGCTTTACTCACAGTTTGTGGTACACACTGGTCCCTGCCTCCGTGCCGTGTCCTCCGGGGCAGAGACTCTATCAACCTCCCGGGCAAATCAGGGTTCTCCTCTCCAACACTCCGCCAACATGTACCTCTCCTGAACGACTCCTCTATTGAGCCTTTTAGTGTGAAGAGCTCCAGTACCGTGGTACTCTGGAGTTCCTCCTGTCAGAAGTTCCTAACAACTCTACTTGTATGACAGACAGCTGTAGCCTCTATCGGGGACTCCCTTCTCCGGAGTCCAGGCTCTCTATTCAGTTGCTGTTGTGCCCCAAGTCTTACATGGGAGTAGTGCATTTACAGCCAACTACTCCACCGGTGTCTGCTGCAGAACCATAAGTGTCCATACAACCTCGGGGACCGGGCCCTCTCTGTTCTCCTACTCCTTCGTTCCGCACTGTTCCTTCTCTCTCTTATGGAAGCATAGGTTACAGTTCTACGCCTTTCTCCTTCTGTTCCTTTCCCGTGCCAGCTGGCTCAGGTCACTGAGGCAGCTGCAGCACTCCTTCCTCCATCCCTCTTCCAGGGATCCCCACTCCACCCGAGTGGTCTCCTCTCAGACTGACCTCCAGCCTGACTGTCCTCAGACTGATCTGTAATTCTAAACCTTCCAAACCTTTTATATGAATCTCAACTCCACCCACCTCCCAGCACATCTCGTGTTACGAAGCAAGGACCCACGAAAGGTGCTCTGCTACCCTCTAAGCATGGAGCCGCAAAGGGGTCCTGCTGAACTATCCTGTGTGTGGGGTGCAGGTGTTGGAGTGTGGAAAGGAGTTCCCAACTTACCTAGGTGGTGGGGCACTACACCTTAGGAGAAGGTGCAGTACCTCTGTGGCGACCGAGCCTCAGGGGCGCCACATATTTGTAAGCAAAAATCTAGAGTGGGTGATAAATACAGAAGTGGTGACGTGTTTCTATTATGGTTTTCCTCTGATTGTTGCACCGTGGGGCAGCATGGTGGCTTAGTGGATAGCACTGCAGCCTTGAAGTGCTGGAGTCCTGGGTTCGAATCCCACCAAAGACAACATCTGCAAGGAGTGTGTTCTCCCCGTTTTTGCGTGGGTTACCCCCCCCCCATTCCAAAGACATACTGATAGGGAATTTAGATTGTGAGCTCCATCGGGGACAGTGATGATAATGTATGTAAAGGGCTGCAGAATATGTTAGCGCTATATAAAGATTATTATTATTACTGCTGATTTTGGCTTACAAATACCGATGTAAAATACTGACCAAATTGTTAACCTGTGAATGTGGTCGAAATGAGAGTTTTGCAGCATTAGGCTACTTTCACACATCAGGTTTTCGGCGTCAGGCGCGATCCGGCGTCGTGCCGGAACGCCGGATCCGGCAAATGTTTAGTAAAACCTGATGTGACGGATCCGGTTTTCTGCCGGATCCGTCTTTTTCTTGACAGACAAAACCGGATCCGTCTCATCCGGTTCATCCGTTTTTCTATCCGTTTTTCGACGGATTACGCCGGATCCGGTTTTTAAAATTGACCCTTGTGGCCTTCCGAACGGAATTGGCTACTGGAAAACTATATATAGCATGTTCCTACAGCCCTTCTTTGACAGGTTGTAGAGGAGAAAGTGCAGGTTGGAGAGAAGAGCAAGTACTGGCGAAGATGGATGTTGTCATTGGAAATATTTTGAAGAATTTGGCGGATTTTACAGCGGAGGCAAAACGTTTGAGGGTGATTGTTCTGGAGAAGGAGAGAGCGAGACAGCAGCGCATCAGGCATCGTAGACGACGTTTGTGGATCCACCCCATCACAGCCAAGAGAATGACGCGTGGGGTCTATTCTACACTATGCATGGACCTTCGACGAAACCCGGATAAATTTTTTGGATATGTTAGGATGAAAATGGAGAATTTTGATTACTTGGTGGAGCGCATTGCACACCTCATAAGAAAAGCGGACACCTATTGCCGCTTCTCAGTTTCACCCGCAGAGCGTCTGATGGTGACTTTAAGGTAAGCCACATTTATTGGATATGATCGCATCAGAGCACACTTTCACTGCAATCTTGTTGGTGGTAATTTGTATCTCCAAGTGTTATAGGTCAGTTTTGGTATGTAATGCTGTGATTTAAAACTAATTTATTGTTTGTTAATTCCCCACAGATTTCTTGCAACTGGAGAATCCCTTTCGTCACTGCATTTCCAGTACAGACTCGGGATTTCCACCATATCTGGAATTGTGAAGTACACATGCCGTGCACTGTGGGACTCCTTAGCTGAAGAGTTTTTACCAGAGCCCACAACAGAGAGGTGGATTGAAATTGCTGACAAGTTTCAACAGATATGTCAGTTTCCAAACTGCTTGGGCGCTGTGGACGGGAAACATATCCGCATTGTAAAGCCAGCTGGATCGGGATCGGAATATTTCAATTACAAGAAATATTTTTCAATTGTCCTCATGGCCATCGCTGACGCGGAATACAAATTTATTGCGGTTGATATTGGGGCCTATGGCCGCTCCAATGACTCTCAAGTTTTCAAACTGTCTGCCATGGGGCGTAAACTGTATGGAAACACCTTCCAGTTCCCACCACCTAGACCGCTGCCGCAAACATCTGGTCCACCTATGCCATTTGTCTGTGTAGGGGATGAAGCCTTCCAGCTGTCAGAACACCTTTTGAAACCGTACTCTAGCAGAGGATTGACAAGACCAAAACGCATTTTTAATTACCGCCTCACAAGAGCAAGAAGAATGGTTGAATGTACCTTTGGTATTCTGACAGCCAAATGGCGGGTCCTATTGACTGCGATCAACCTCAAGACAGAAACTGTGGACGAGGTGATCAAAGCGTGCGTGGTACTCCACAATTTTGTTATCTGCAAGGAACCCATTTCCATTGAGGACACCTCTGAAGAAACCACCTTGCAAGATTACCATGACATTACCACTAGAAGTTCTGTGACGGTTTCAGTAATGAGGGACAATTTTGCACTATACTTTATGTCACCTCAAGGCAGAGTACACTGGCAGGATGACAGAGTGTGAAAGATTTGTGCCCTAACCAAACTTGTGTACCTTCTGTACCAACAGTATATACCTTTGCCAACCAAAGTTGGCTATCTTGTCATGGTCTCTATTTTTAGCTTTAGGCCACAGGTGTGTACCTGGTTGTGTTTTATGCAAAGTATTTCACCTTTTAACAAAAGTTGTGTACATTGTTAGGAAATCACCAACAATAAACACAACTTTTTAGGTGAAATACTTTGCTTCAAACACAACCAGGAACACAACTGTGGCAAAAAGCTAAAATTTACCCACAGTTATATACCTAGTTTTGAATACCATTTCACCTTTTAAATACCCTGTATTTAACCTTTTTCGCCGCAGAAAGAAATGACAGACAACCAGTGTAAAATAATTTAACTTTTATTGAAAAATGTTTTTTTTAGTAAACTTTTTTAAAATTTTAATAAACATGTTTAATAAAAATTTGAAACTATAAAACTGAAACCATAAAACTGGTCATTTTTATTTAAATACACACATTATAATTCGGTGTAGTGTGTGGTGGAAATACTGCTGTAGGGGCTGCGGGACACTTCGACACTGGGAGTGTGGAGAGAGGACTGGGATCGTGGTGGGGAAGGAACAGTTAGAGGTGAAGGTGTGGAAAAAACTACAGAATGGGTGGACATGTGGGAAGCAGAAGAGGTGGTGTGTGGTGGAGTGGAGGGTTGGGCAGGGACTGTAGGAGCAGATGATGTTGATGGCAAGTTGTATGGGGAAGGAGTTTGGTACGGGGCAGGTTGCTGGAAGTGGGGAGATGTCTGGTATGGGGCAGGTTGCTGGAAGTGGGGAGATGTCTGGTACGGGGCAGGTTGCTGGAAGTGGGGAGATGTCTGGTACGGGGCAGGTTGCTGGAAGTGGGGAGATGTTTGGTACTGGGGAGGTTGCTGGTACTGGGGAGTTTGCAGGTACTGTGGAGGTGGATGGTGCTGGGGAGGTGGATGGTGCTGGGGAGGTGGATGGTGCTGGGGAGGTGGATGGTATGTAATAGGAGGGGGAGGATGGAAAGTGGCTGGAGGGGGTGTAGATGTAATAGGAGGGGGAGGATGGAAAGTGGCTGGAGGGGGTGTAGATGTAATAGGAGGGGGAGGATGGAAAGTGGCTGGAGGGGGTGTAGATGTAATAGGAGGGGGAGGATGGAAAGTGGCTGGAGGGGGTGCAGGTGGAGGAACTACTGTGGTGGGAGGAGGAGGAGGTTGGGAGGTAACTTGCTGGAGAGCAGCGTGGCATGAATGCATTACATGCATCTGCTGGGCAGGAGAGAGCGTTTCCATGCGCTCCACAACAGACCTGAAAAAGGTGTGGTTTGGCGAAGATCTTGCTTCTGAATGCATGGTTTGCAGAAGTGTCTTCACCTCCAGAATGCTGGAGTTGATCTGCTGATAGCCTGCGGAGATTTGCTCTGACAAGACTTTTAGACAGTTCTGGAAAGATGCATTCAGATGCAAGAACTCTGGCGCATAAGTCTTTTCCTGACCCCTCTGCCGCTGCCGCCCAGTACCCGCAGGTGTACTAGAGGTGGCAGGGGCAGAAGGGTGGGGTAAAGGGAAAGCGATCTCCTCACCAGCAGCTTCATGCAATGTAGTCGTCCGCGATGCTCCTGTGCTGGTGGATGGGACAGATGGGTCGAATGTGTGGGAAGGCTGGGAAGGTGCAGATGTACCGGGGTGGTCGAAGTGTCCCTCGGTGCCGGTCTCCTCAGGGATCGCCTCAGAAGGGTCCAATCGTGCCGGCTCCCGAGTGCTGCTCACCGTGCTGTGGAATAAAGAGAAAAAAAAACAATTAAAATACTGACATGGTATGGCCCTGGCTGAAAAAAAAATTTACATCTAACATTTTTTTTCACATGTGGTGTGTAATATTTACCTTCTGGTGACCATTGTTTCCCGGAGGAACGACAGGGCTTCTGCGTACTTGTACTTGCTCCTGCGTCCTCCAGATCCACTCGGGGCCCGCATCTCTTTATTGAACTCCTTCTTGAAACGATCCCTCACAGACCGCCACCGATTCACAATTCTGTTCCCTGAAACGAGAAAGGAGTGGTTAGTATACAACATCAGTGTTTCCCAAACTCCAGTCCTCATGGTCCCCAGGGGTCATGTTTTCAGGATTTCCATAGTAAATAGAAATCCTGAACACATGATCCGTGGGGACCACGAGGACTGGAGTTCGGGAAACACTGGTTTAAATCAAGCAACCGGTACTGTATATACTTACGCTCTGTAATCTGGGCCCGAACATCGAGGTCCTCCCAGCGGCCCACAAGGAGCGAACAGATTTCCTCCCAGAGTCGTCGGGTAACGATCAGGTCAGCGTGGCGGCGGTCAGCCATATTCCAGAGCGGCTCCCTTTCTCTGACGAGATCGATGAGGCGGTCCACATCAATCCCTCCATCCTCAACGTCAGAGTCGGGAGCACGCTGTGAAGGCTGTTAAAGAAAAAGACAAAAATAACATAATTAGCCTCCACAAAAGAAATGAAATAAAAAGTGCAAAAAAACAAAGCAAAAATATTTATACTTACACGCTGGTGACCGCCGCGTTGCTGTCGCCGACGACCCTGGGAGGCACTGCGAGGACCTCTTGGCCAAGCACCAGATTGGGAAGACTAGAGAAGAAAACAAAAAAAGTTATGTCTTTGGATGTAGGCATTTGTTTGCTGTGTGTGGTCTGCAGAACATTGTTTTCTATGTGTTGTGTGTAGTGTGATGTTGTGTTTCTGCGTTTGATGCAAAAAACTTACCAATTGTGAGCCCACTCCAGGTGTCTGTCCACCCCTTCCTTCTTCTTCTGGGAGCTCCTCTTCATCTTGTGATTCCTGTTTTGAAATAAAAGGCCATGAATAGACATATATTACAGAGAAGATGGATTTTGGAAATAAAAACTTACCGTCAAACGCTGACGATGCGAGGGAGGGCTCCCAGAAGATGATGTGCTGTCTTCCTGGTGGCCACACTCCATGCCTGTGGGTGGTGTTCCAGCTGCTGCCATTGCTGCTGCTGCTGCTGCATCTATTGGGCGGCTGTTGAATAAAGATAAACAAAGGGCCAATGAATATCTTGATATTCAATAGCCCTAGTTTGGAGGAATGGGTGATTTGATAATTACCGTCTCTCATCTGCTGCTGGACTCCCCTCCCGTTGTTCAGCATGCTGCTCCAATTGGGGTGGTGCTGATGGTGCTGCTGCAGATGTCTCCTGCCTTCTCCTGCGCCTGGTTGCTGTCTTGGGTGGCATGTTGGGTGTGGCTGTGGGTCCCACTGTCTTGCTTTTATATATGTCTTGTGGGCAGAGCTACTGAGCATGCTCAGACCAAAAAACCGGATCCGGCCGCCGGATCAGGCTTTCGCCGGATCCGGCGCATTGCGGCGCTCATAGGCTTTCATTGTGTGAAAAAGCCGGACGCGCCGGGTCCGGCGTGTCCGGCTTTTTCGCCGGAGACAAAAAACGTTACAGTAGACGTTTTTTCCAGACGCCGGATCGCGACACATTGCGACACATTGCCGGATCCGGCGAAAACCGGATGAAACGCATGGCCATCCGGCGCTATTCGGCGCAAATGCAAGTCAATGGGGGGAAACCGGATCCGGCATTGCATTTCGCCGGATCCGGTTTCTGTCAAAACCGCCGGATCGCGCCTGACGGCGAAAACCTGATGTGTGAAAGAGGCCTTAAAGCTTCCTCCAAGGTGTTTTGTTCATCAGACATGCAATGTTTCAACCTCAAAAGTCTTTGTAAGGCCTCTTTCACACATCAGGTTTTCGCCGTCAGGCGCGATCCGGCGGTTTTGACAGAAACCGGATCCGGCGAAATGCAATGCCGGATCCGGTTTCCCCCCCATTGACTTGCATTTGCGCCGGATAGCGCCGGATGGCCATGCGTTTCATCCGGTTTTCGCCGGATCCGGCAATGTGTCGCAATGTGTCGCGATCCGGCGTCTGGAAAAAACGTCTACTGTAACGTTTTTTGTCTCCGGCGAAAAAGCCGGACGCGCCGGATCCGGCGCGTCCGGCTTTTTCACACAATGAAAGCCTATGAGCGCCGCAATGCGCCGGATCCGGCGAAAGCCTGATCCGGCGGCCGGATCCGGTTTTTTGGTCTGAGCATGCTCAGTAGCTCTGCCCACAAGACATATATAAAAGCAAGACAGTGGGACCCACAGCCACACCCAACATGCCACCCAAGACAGCAACCAGGCGCAGGAGAAGGCAGGAGACATCTGCAGCAGCACCATCAGCACCACCCCAATTGGAGCAGCATGCTGAACAACGGGAGGGGAGTCCAGCAGCAGATGAGAGACGGTAATTATCAAATCACCCATTCCTCCAAACTAGGGCTATTGAATATCAAGATATTCATTGGCCCTTTGTTTATCTTTATTCAACAGCCGCCCAATAGATGCAGCAGCAGCAATGGCAGCAGCTGGAACACCACCCACAGGCATGGAGTGTGGCCACCAGGAAGACAGCACATCATCTTCTGGGAGCCCTCCCTCGCATCGTCAGCGTTTGACGGTAAGTTTTTATTTCCAAAATCCATCTTCTCTGTAATATATGTCTATTCATGGCCTTTTATTTCAAAACAGGAATCACAAGATGAAGAGGAGCTCCCAGAAGAAGAAGGAAGGGGTGGACAGACACCTGGAGTGGGCTCACAATTGGTAAGTTTTTTGCATCAAACGCAGAAACACAACATCACACTACACACAACACATAGAAAACAATGTTCTGCAGACCACACACAGCAAACAAATGCCTACATCCAAAGACATAACTTTTTTTGTTTTCTTCTCTAGTCTTCCCAATCTGGTGCTTGGCCAAGAGGTCCTCGCAGTGCCTCCCAGGGTCGTCGGCGACAGCAACGCGGCGGTCACCAGCGTGTAAGTATAAATATTTTTGCTTTGTTTTTTTGCACTTTTTATTTCATTTCTTTTGTGGAGGCTAATTATGTTATTTTTGTCTTTTTCTTTAACAGCCTTCACAGCGTGCTCCCGACTCTGACGTTGAGGATGGAGGGATTGATGTGGACCGCCTCATCGATCTCGTCAGAGAAAGGGAGCCGCTCTGGAATATGGCTGACCGCCGCCACGCTGACCTGATCGTTACCCGACGACTCTGGGAGGAAATCTGTTCGCTCCTTGTGGGCCGCTGGGAGGACCTCGATGTTCGGGCCCAGATTACAGAGCGTAAGTATATACAGTACCGGTTGCTTGATTTAAACCAGTGTTTCCCGAACTCCAGTCCTCGTGGTCCCCACGGATCATGTGTTCAGGATTTCTATTTACTATGGAAATCCTGAAAACATGACCCCTGGGGACCATGAGGACTGGAGTTTGGGAAACACTGATGTTGTATACTAACCACTCCTTTCTCGTTTCAGGGAACAGAATTGTGAATCGGTGGCGGTCTGTGAGGGATCGTTTCAAGAAGGAGTTCAATAAAGAGATGTGGGCCCCGAGTGGATCTGGAGGACGCAGGAGCAAGTACAAGTACGCAGAAGCCCTGTCGTTCCTCCGGGAAACAATGGTCACCAGAAGGTAAATATTACACACCACATGTGAAAAAAAATGTTAGATGTAAATTTTTTTTTCAGCCAGGGCCATACCATGTCAGTATTTTAATTGTTTTTTTTTCTCTTTATTCCACAGCACGGTGAGCAGCACTCGGGAGCCGGCACGATTGGACCCTTCTGAGGCGATCCCTGAGGAGACCGGCACCGAGGGACACTTCGACCGCCCCGGTACATCTGCACCTTCCCAGCCTTCCCACACATTCGACCCATCTGTCCCATCCACCAGCACAAGAGCATCGTGGATGACTACATTACATGAAGCTGCTGGTGAGGAGATCGCTTTCCCTTTACCCCACCCTTCTGCCCATGCCACCTCTAGTACACCTGCGGGTACTGGGCGGCAGCGGCAGAGGGGTCAGGAAAAGACTTATGCGCCAGAGTTCTTGCATCTGAATGCATCTTTCCAGAACTGTCTAAAAGTCTTGTCAGAGCAAATCTCCGCAGGCTATCAGCAGATCAACTCCAGCATTCT